>NC_054535.1:17704418-17919418 GCF_017654505.1 Polyodon spathula | reverse complement strand
TCCCTGCCCGCAAGCTGAGGTCCTCCGACTCTGGCCTGCTTGTTATCTTATTAGCTGCTGCTGCTATTTCACGTATTAATATGTATTCGGCTCTTTCCACTTTATTTTACTATTTCATGTATTATGCACTTTCCACTGTATTTAGTGTACTAATCAATGTATTATGCTACTACCATGTATTATGTACTTTCCACTGAATCATGTATTATGCATTTCTCTATTTGAAGTATTATGGATTTTCTTGTACTTTAATCTTCTAAAGCGCTTTGTGATGGTGTTAATATAAAATTGGCGCTATATAAAAATAAAGATTGATTGATAAACTCGTTACACTGCATTCAAGGGCTGTACTTTAGTTATGATCTCATGTGGCTGAAACGATACAAGTCCCCACGCCAAGTCTGAACTGAGATTGGTGTATTTGGAGACCAACACATTTAAAAGTATAGAATGTTGTTTCAAGTAATAAAATAAACAAGACATTACAGGGAATATTTGAAAAGGTATCTGTACAGTACACTGTATACAAAAGGGTTAAATGAAGAAAGAAGTCAGACTGGTGGATATCGTTCTCATTTAATATTTCTACACCCTAAATAGTGTGAAGGTCATTATATTATGTTTTGATATTGAATGTTGCTAAAGTCCAATTGGATAGCACTTTTGAAATCTTAATGATTAAAAACCCACTTCCTCAAACATATTAACAGTTTTCAAGTTCATTTTCTTGGCAAAAACACTTAATTCTAACTTATCAGGCCTTGGCAGACCCCATTAATACAATGTTGACACTAGGGATGTCACAGTATACTGTGATATTGACGCACCACGGTACAATACTAAATAAAGCGATAACCGTGGGATCACGGTATTGTGGAAGGCAGACAGGTGACAGAATTCACCTGTATTGCATTGCTAGATGGCTTGACTAGTAATAAAGGAAAGAAACAATAGTTTAAATGTAATTTACATATTAGAACAAATAAAACTGTTTAAATAAATTCAACTTAAAGTTATTGATTTTTCTTCTATTTCGTCAATAAGGGCTAGAAATCTGGTCTGTTATTGAACAGCTAAGAAGTTATTACAATGCCTTAACAGCAAGTATCATAGTATAGAAACATTTTACTGAATTTAAGCTTAATGCTTCCGAAAGTTCTTTAATATGTCAAAGGTGTACTGAATTCTATTCTTCGATTTTCAATTTTGGTAGATGGTATGTTTAATTACAGTATTTCATTACCTTAACTGTAGGTGTCAGTTTTACCGAATTGCTTTAGTGATTTGTAAAGCTTTGAACTTTTGTATGCTTAATGTGATAGAATAGGTTACTAGCTATATATCATCAGTAGGTACTTGTGTATGTTAACTTTATTCAAAACATTAACAGCACAGTAATTGTTAATACCTGTTTGATTATCAATACAAAGACTATGCAAACTAGTATCAGTCCCAATTAGTTTGGATAATTGACTATTGTACATGTACCACTATGCAGTTCAGCATGGTACAGTGAACACTTATTCCCCTCACTATGACCCCTCTCTAAAACCAAAGAGTATGTGTTTCTGTTTTTTCACACCAAACAGTCAGTAAATGTCAACTACCGGATTCTGCAGAGTCAACACCCAGGGGGAGTAAATGTGTCATTAAGGCAAACGTCTGTGTGGCGGGTCGGGGACGACACGTTGACTCAGATGGGCGAAATTGCAGGCATTACTGCAGAGGGAGCATTTAACATTAGGTAGCTAGGTTACATTTACAATTAGGCATGCTTAAAGCTCAAACCGGGCTGTGGTACTAAAAGTAGAGTGAAGCCTATAGCATTTCTGTTAAATAAACGTGCTTGTTCCAAGAACGATGCACAGAGGTTAAAACACCGGAAACACAAGGTTACAGCAAATTTCACTGGTCTTGATACTATATTAAGTGTTACGGTATCAGAAAGTATTGCTGCACTTTGGTACGGACTGGCTATCACTGGGTTAATCCACTGAGTACACAAGTGTAGATTACAGCTGCAATTAATACTGATGACAGGCTGCAAACTGTGTGGTCTAAGTGCTAAGTATTTTGGGGTTGTTTGTAATCACTACTAGACTAAGAATTAGACTAAGAACTTCTGACTAGATTAAAGCACATGCTTCAAAATGCATGCCTGCAACAAAGTGTAAACAGGGCAAAAGTCTGACAATGCACAGTGCCTTCAGAGACAAGAATGCTTAATGAGCAAAATCAGTTTTTTCTTAATGACTTGTGTGTCAACAAATGTATAAAACTTAATTAATCAAGGTGGTCTATGGAAAGTCATTGAGCACTAAACCAGCTGAAAATGCTCAGCCCTGGCTGCATTCTTTTTGTGAGCGGCGGTTGCCAGGTTTCAACCTCATTAAAACCCATAGATATTTTCAAACAAGTCGGGTCTGTTAGACCACACCACTGTTAAACAGAGGGGAATGAGAAACTTGAAAGCGAGCTGCCCGTGGAGCGAGCCGTCTTTCCTCAGATCAGTTTGACGTCGACAAGGACCTAATTTTTCCTTTTTGGGAGGAATATGTAAAAAAAATTTTAAAATTTTTATATAATATATATATAATATATATATATATATATAAATATAATACTATATTATATATATATATATCTATATTATATATTTATATATAAATCGACAGTCAACCCTCTATACCGCCAGGTAAGGACCATGGGCAAAAACAGGCAATAAGAAAGGGTGACGTTACAGTGAGGGTCAACAAGAAAAATACAGCCAATCCACTAGGTTTGCAATAAATTCTAATGTTTTATGTATTTGTTATACAGTTACAGTATATCCATGCCATTAATAAAACATTAATCTTTTTTAAAACTGCAGTGCTAGTTATTAACACAACAGTAGGTCTACTAGTGATGTTCTATCATCTTTTCCCATCTGTTGAATACAGGAAAACACCAAGTAAAAAAAATAACTATTTAGCTGTTTACAAAACTACAGCTTTAGTTTAAGTCAGCCTTCATTTATGCAAAACTTGCACGTAAATAAACAAATCTCTTGCTGTATTTTATTTATTTATTTTTTTAACATTTACTGTGGGTTGTAAGTCGCTTATTTTAGACATTATTATTTTAGACATAAGCCATTTGTTTTTATTCATTACAATGTCTCCAATTGTCCTTCGATTTACAGTATACGACTCACTCAGATGAGAAAACATTTGTGATGTCCTGCTTGCTTTTTTTCAAATGCATACATGCAGATTTTTTTCTTTTGCTCTGGTGTTAAATGTAGGGTCGACTCACCATTTTGTACTTTCTGTTTTGCTTTGTGAGTGGGAGTGTTGATGACATTGGTATGAATAGTTTTAATTAGCCATGATTATTTCAAAACTACAATGCTTATATTTTTATGCTTGCTTGGCTGGGGAAGTTGGCGGATGACGGAGAGCAGGGTGGCGATTTAACAGGTTTAAAAAAAAAAAAAGGTATTGTTCCATTATATTGGTAACATTTGTTCACAAGTTTCCTTTTAACGGTATGCGAGAGTGCCGTTTATTATATATATATATATCCTATATATATATATATATATAATATATATATATAATATATATATATATATATATATATAATATCAATTATTAATGTCAAATTAACAGCCAACCTACATCATACTTAGTGTGGAACATAGTATAGTTAGCTTCAGCTGCATGCCACCAGGGCTCAGAAATTAGGAACCACTTCTGAATTTCATTTACACAAGACTTCTGCCCAACACAGGAATGTGACTCTTTGATTCAGGTCACAGCAACAAGCCGCACTGTCCTGGGTAAAGCTGTAACTGTGCCATACAGAGAAAAAAGAGCTTGCATGTATTACTACAGTGCAACAAAGTGACATTAAACAGCTTTCTGTACAGTGTGGAGTTAAAACAGCACCATCAATGGTTTAAGCTCTGTATGCATTCTGTGTAAGTGTAGCCTCATACCGTATTACAGAGCATGGTCCCAGTACAGTCACATCCATCGGTGTGTGTTAACACAAATATGCAGGCAAGGAGATTTCTGTTTAGTCGTGATGAATTTAAAACAGGACTCGCAGACCGGTGACGTTCAGGCAGGCGTTTTCCCAAGCAGTTAACACCACCACCACAAACAGCAGTTGCACATGCTGCAACCCTCACGCGGAGTTACCTTAACCAGTTAACCACTATTCCAAGTGGCAACGATGCCATTTCTTAAACATCATTACAAACAACTTTCTTGTAATCTGCTTATTTAGCTGTAGATCTTTGTTTTTACAGACTCTTCTCATTTAGACATCCCCTAAAAAACAGCCGATCAGAGATTCAATAAGTCCAAGTGGACCCCAACATGTTTAAAGTTCATTCACTTTACATCTACATCCTACTTAAGCTTAAGATAAAACATTTAGGTCTCCAGAATGCAGAGAAATAAATGTATGTTTTGAACAGTGACTGACAGCAGGCATCAGTCGCAGCTAGTCTTCAGGCACAGCTTGGTACACTTATTTCCTCCATTTAATTTGCAACGACTGGAGGGTGGAATGGGATCACTAAAATGGCAACTACTACACTTTGCAGATAAAAGTATACACATACGGGGACACGGACTGCAGAGTGACCTGAAGTGATCAGGCAATTTGTGTGTCAAAAGCATCTAGATAACTAACCTGAAATCTAGGCTTTCTTCTCTTGGCACATGAAGCGGTTATTCTAAGCAGTTGCTCTGCCACTAAATATGTAATATACAATGGTCTCACTGCAGAGGTACACAATTCTTCAGAGATGTGAAAAGTGTTGTGCATTTTTATTTAAAAAGAATACAGTATATGTAAACTTAGCAGCTTAAAATACACACTGCCTATTTTTGGAAACACACTGAAAACAGACAACAGGACTCCCAAGTGGCGCATGTGGTAAAGGCACTCCGAGTGGAGTGCAATATGCGACCTATAGCCTGGAGGTCGCTGGTTTGACTCCAGGCTATTCTATTGCTGACTGTAGACGCCAGCTCCCAAGGGGTGGCGCACAATTGGCCGAGCGCCGCTCGGTGGGGGGCGGCTTAGGTCAACCAGGGTGTCCTCGGCTCATCGCACACCAGCGACCCCTTAGTCTGGTCGGGCGTCTGCAGGCTTGCCTGTAAGCTGCGTTGTCCTCCGACACTGTAGCTCTCAGGTGACTGCACGGTGAGCCTGCAGTGTTTAAAAAAAATTTAAAAAGTCAGCTGACAGCAAAGATTTAGAAGCGAGTAGTATTTCGAGATTTACGATTATACTGTAAATTTACAGTATAATCATAAATCTCAACACTACTCACTTCTAAATCTTTTGTAGTCATTTTTGTATTACTTTAGTATAAATACAAGTTAATTTGGATTCATATGTTGTTTTTTTCTGACTGAACGAAAAGACACACATTTGCCCGAGGTTAACTGATTTATACTAATCATAATAAGCACTATGCAAACAATCATAATAAATAAATCGTTCAGATCGTTGTCACCTCTCCCAAGTCAGCACCAATCTTACAGCTGATACGAACGAGTTCTGTAAAGATTGTGAATGGCATTTGACCTGAACACACTGTACCCCAAATCAAAACAGACAATTTGATCCCGTTGTCCACCTTCCACGTGGGTACCTGGGTATCCATCGGTGCATTTTTTTATTTTTTTTTCCTCTCTGCAGTCACAGCAGCAGACAAACACCTGCTATCTTGCAAACTATTACTGTGAGACTGGATACAAGGTCAACTAAATGCTGAATTCCCAACAAAAAAAGCTGCAGCTCCATCTGCAGATCTGGGTAACTGACATGTTTCACTGTCATCATGAAGCCGGATCAAGTCTTTCTTCCACTCCACTCTATTTTCATCTTCTTTAGTAATGAAAAAGAAACAAATTATAAAAAAACTGTGAAAAATTGCCATGTCGAGGTAGAGTATTACCAACTGCACTTCACTACGTAGTCTCAGATGCTGACTGTACAACAAATACGACGTGTGGCGGGAAAGTTTGGACGAATGCAGTTACGCTGTTATCAGGGGTGCGGGGGGTGGGTATGTTTTTAAAAAGGGGGTTGTAAATTAGTTTTTTTTTTCAGCTTTCTGGCACACTCACCCATTTTCCTGCATTCACAAAACATTAGCCATGTGGACTACACTATATACATTATACAGTTAAAAAATGTTACCGGCCCAGTTGGGCATTTGGTGCTTCATAACTACGACCAAACCGTGCTCTCTACTGGCCCCGGGCCATGGTTAATGTTCAAACATATATATATATATATATATATATATATATATATATATATATATATATATATATATATATATATATATATATATATATATATGGTTTTTTGGGGTTTTAGGTTAGGTTAAGGCAGACAGGTTTTTGGGGTTTTAGGTTAGGTTTGTTTTCACTGTGCCCCGGGTCTGTGTAATGTTTACTTACGGAAGTATAAATCTCGACTTTCGGCATTGCAAATCTATTTATAACGAGATGCAAACTCCGACCTCTCCTGTATAATGAGCAGTAGTTTATGCTGTTTGTAAACTTATGATATGAAATTACGATAGTACATCACAAGCAGAATTTCAACAAAGGATGGAGGCTACAAATTTGCAGTATTTACAAACACGTAAGTACTAATTAGTACATAGAGCCCATCTCTGTAATTACAATAGACTAACGCTAACAGTACTGGGCAATTGTGAAACAAGTTCAAAAGTTTCATTAAACAAGATAGTTAATGACTTGATAACTATATTAGGCTATAGCCAATGTTACAAAATTAGAGCTGTTCCCATCATGTAACTTGCAATGTGTACACGTAAAGCCCCCAAACATACAATAGAGAAAACTTTGATCAAGCTCCAATCCGACAAAAGCATATCCCGGCTCCCACTTAAGTATGAGTATAATCAAGAGTTTATTGCCATTTCCATTGCAATAGAACATTAAAGTTATGATTATACTGAGACTTCCTTCAGAGGACAGAAGAAAGTCTCGAAGGCGTAACTTTGTAAGATCATAACTTCTTTGCTGAAATCAATCAAGATTGTGTGCCATGTTTTTGAAGTGAGTGCAAAGGCATATTCTCTGAAAGAAAAATATATATATATATATATATATATATATATATATATATATATATATATATATATATATATATATATATATCCCCTCCGAGGAGAAATCTAGACAACTTGTTGCTGGATTGAAAGTTTGATCCTTGTTTCTTGCTAGTTTTGTTCAGTTTATTCCCCTGGAAATACAGGCTTCAATACAAGGATCAGTAAATGTTCAATCCCTTTAAAAGATAATATCCACAAATTTACACAAAACCTGAATAATTTCTACTCCACACTTGTTTTGCAGACCAAACAATAATCCTAGACACAAGGCTTTGCCTGCAATGGCTTGACTAATAATAGGTTAAGGTTGGCCACTATACTGTTTTATGATGACGATAAAAATATTGCACATTTTTTGTCAACGTATCTTGTGCGCGACGCAAACAAAGTATTCAGCTTTGGACCGATCCATTTGAACTTCATAGGGAGTATAGATTAATTTGTATTACAGTACATTTTAATGTTTAATTACATTCAACTCATTTTGTTGAATGTCAAGTCAGCCATTTAATCAATCAGGTGTCACATTTAACATTTAAAAAGAAGGTTCATTTAAATTATGTTCCATGTACCCAATGTATATTCATGTTTTGGACACAGGCCTTGCTATCAGCAAGTCATTTACCTTATTTTATTAACAATGTGAATTAACTATTTTATTAAATGAAATACCCGTCTGTTATCTAGATTAAGTGCCTTGTGTTTCGCTGTCACTTGCCCTAGGGCAAGCTGTGTTACACTAGCAATATTAAAACACTTAATATTGATTAAACTATTTACTTTTGATTAGTTTCTATGTCTATTGATAAAACTATTAACATTTCAGTTTGAATGTTAAAAAACAAACTGTGTACATACAATCCATGGCAAAAGAGTAAGTAAATTACCACGATAAAACAGTCATCGTCGCAGAGATAGCTGTTCCAATTAAAATGTGTAGTAAAATGCAGAGAAGCAGATAAACACCCAGCTGACTTTCGCCAAACTATAGAAATCTTGTGACTATTTTAATTTATTTTGTGGCCTGATTACACATGCTGTCTTATTGGCTACACAACAAGTGTAAATATAAGATTGAGTTTATCCCCAGGGTGTTGTATACTGTAGATGCCATCAGTTGAGAGTCAGGCAGGAAAAAGCTATTTATCTATTACATTACACAACGTAACTACTGAATCTCCTACTGATACAGTAGATGACAATGATGATTTATGCTTCTGAAACTCCATTAAACATCAGCAAAGAATAATACTGTAATCAGGTGCAGGGCAGCTTTAATTCCGTGTCTTAGCTGCAATACAGGCCATTATTCTTCATACAATGTGACTAGACAATTAGAAATGTGCAGTTTTAAGTTCAACTGGAGAAATGTTTACTTTTCGCGATTAGATTTGAATATATGTACTTATTTGCGCATTTCATTTGCATTATGAAAATCGATGCATCAGGTCTGCATGAAAACGATGCCTCGATAGCTAAACCACTATTGTCCCAGCCCTACTGACCAATATATTCAATTCACATTAGCCAAATATGCCACAAGCAAAGTTTACAGCAAGTGCCCCAGTCCATAGTAAGGCTTGTATTTTATTGCCACAGACCAAATAGCAATGCTGCTTACAAACAAAACATGTTTTACAAAATTAAGGACCTCTATGTTAGCTATATAATGTAGGCAATACTTTGCATGCACCAACTTGTATACAGGCATGAACCACACATTATAGGTCTACTAAATTATTAGCCAAGTGTTTACACATCTTGTGGCAATTGTTGCCCTCGCCAATGGAAATATATTGTCAGATAAAATTACAGAATACCATGCCCATAAAAAAAAAAAAAAAAAAAAAAGGTTTCCGTAATGATAGGACAGGCCATACAATAACTTGTATATTGAGGTCAATAAATGGGACAGTGGTCTTCTACAACAGGTTAAACCCTAGACTACTTTTTTCCACAAAAAAAAAGAAAATGCATTGACAATTGTTTGCATAATTTATATAAATGTAAATCTAAAATGTTTATCATATCTATGGTAAATGTATTACTATGCATTATTATTTTGCAGACATGACACAAAGGTACTCTAATTACTCTGATGTAGTGTTTTTTTAAGTTAGTAAAATTTGTTGGCTTCAGAGTGACATCCCAAACCAGTTTCCTGCTTGCCCGATTGCTCAGGTTTGGGAGGGCGACCTGATCTGGGTAGTATGATGCATCTTCCACTTCTTAAACCCCCAGCCCTCCCACAGGCAATTTTCACCTAGACAGCTATGGCCTTAAATAAATCACATTATCTTCCAAAGTACAGACAGCACAGGCATGGTTCAGGACTTGAATTCAAGGTAACCCCCTGGGCATCAAGACTAAGATTTGATAAAAGTCTTACTCCGTACCACACAGGAGGGAGATATTCAGAAAAAGCACATTAAAAAAAAAAAACAACGCTTTTCATTTATTTATATCTATAGTCATTTTTTCAACTTGTAGCACATTAAGAGCCATTTTTTTTCCAGTGCTTCCCCAACATGTCTACTACATTGGATAAAAGTTTAAAACATTGAACTAAAGGGATCAAATTCTACATGAGTTTTTACAAAGCTAGGCCCAAGAATGCCCGAACCTCTCCAAAAATTAAGTGTAAATCTTTATGGCCAGTCATACACCAGTCTCTTGAGCTAGTTCTAAAAGGGATGTTACCTTCTGGCACCTCACATGCTATACATTGCCACATTAATTAGATTTTGTAATCCTCTTATTTGTCTAATTTCATTCAAAAGGTGGCCTTTTTGGAGAGCTTTGGGGTGCCCAAAATGTATCCATGATGAGTATGCATGACAAATACTCTCAATTCATATGCCACAACTGTCAGGCACATTGCTCTCACATAACTGTTTGTTAAGGAGAACGTTGCTACTGAGACTTTTTTCTAACTTGAATTTTCAATACTTGACTATTTTTGTTACTCACTTGCTTGAAAGCATGTAAATGTCAAGCAGCAAAATACGATTTTCAAAATAAACAGTTTACTTCAAATATTTTCCTTTTCAAACAATGAACAAAAATGAACAAAAACCTAAAACGAACTGTACAACATGAATTATTTACATCCCTAAAGTGCTCAATGTTATAATAATAATAATAATAATAAATGTAGTGTGGATCCATTATACTTACAAATCCTGAAGAGGATCCAATCCATCTTCAAATGCTGCTTCAGACATTGAATCTGAGCTCTCCAACCCAGAAGGCTGATCATTTTCAACATCACTTTCACTCCTATCCATCTCCTCCAAAACTTCTGAAAGACTGAATCTACTTTTTTTGGGATGCTTTGGAACACTGCTTGACATTGTTCGATTTACAAATTTTGCGATTTGAAAAATAATCAGAGAATGGTAAGAAACCTTGATACACTATGTAACACTGCGTTCTCATTGCAATTCATGTAGTTGACTTACTTGCGCACATAGATTACTCTTCAATGGATTAGGCTACAAACAAAGTCAAGGTATGATTGGACAGCTTGTGACCTCCCCTATGACGTAGATCAGGAAGATTTCACCATCAACAGACAGTTGTAAGGCCAGAGCAGTGGTACGCAGAGCTAGTCTATCAGAGTTGTTTTTTGAACCATAAGGTACTAGACACATTGTGAAGGGGATATCTCAACGGTGAAATGGCAAATTCTGAAAATTCTTTCTCTGTTTGATGGTAGGAAAACAATGTTTTTGATATTGTCAGCTTTTTTTTACGCTTTTGCAATATTACAGATGATTTATGATATGTAATGTGTAATTGCAGTAACATGTTCCGCCCATGGGACAGGGCGGCATAAGAGATTAATGATGGACTCTACTGTGCTGAGAGGGATAATCAGCGCCTTTGAAATTTTCTTGTACCCTTCTTCTGTTCTGTGCCTCTAACACTATCCCTGACTTGTTTTGAAAGCTCCATGGCCTTCATGGTTGCTTTGTTGGATCACTATGCGAGTTACAGCTTGAACCTGAGGGAAATTATCTACAAGTTAAACCACTTTGAGTACACACAGGCTGAAACCATTTCACTAATTTGGTGACCTTTCAAACAAATCATTAGCCTCTGAGCTGATTTAAGGCAACAGCAAAGGGGATGAATACCTATGCAACTGAGATGAATCTGTTTTTCTCTAAATTTTACATATATTCTATATGCATTTTTATTTTATCTAGTCAAGTGGAGTAGTTTGTGCAGATTCTACATGTAAAGTAGAATTTGAAAGCGTCGTTGAATACGCTCAGGTGCCAACAAAATGTGAACACTTTGCAGGGGGGTGAATACTTCTGCAAACCACTGTAAATAAGCCACGATTCGTAGGTGTATTTCATGCAAACTCTCTACATGCATATTCCACTTGGAGGCCCTATCCCAGGGTATGTGTGTTCATTCATAACCGTTCTCATGCATCACCTTTTCAAGGCAAGACCACTGACAGAGCATGAATCAATCCAGCTGCAAATGTAAACATGCTACAGCACTAAAACCTGCATGTTAGTATTTTTTTTTTTTTTTACAGGGCAGATGCACTTTAAAAAAAAAAACTGTTTATGAAAGCCTTGTTTTATACATTCAGTGCCATTCACACAGTGCATAGAAGCTTAAGGGCTGCAGATTATTATTTTTTTTTTTTTTTACAAACTACATTACTACCACATTGTGATTTGTACACAACACCGTCGATAAATATATTTATTCTTCCCAACATTAAAGTACCGGATAAGGCAATTATGTCCAGATTTCAAGAGAGGAGTCAAACAGCTGTGCTTGGAAATCAGCAGAACTTAAATCACGACTGGAGAGGAAGACAAGGGGAGATGCTGGCCAGCCAGGGAGACCGTATACAGTACTTTTGTTTGAAATATAAAAATAATTAAGCCAACAATATTTCTTCCATGAACTTGAATGAGATCTAATTTAATTGCAGGGCTGACCCTCCCCCACCATCACACCATTGCCTGCAACAAATGGAACTGCAGGCCCTGAAGACAAAACTAAGGCTGGGCTGATTTTTCACTATCGATATATCTCTCCAAAAATGCATCCATTTCTCAACATTAAGAAAGGTTTTTAAAAAAACAAAACAAAAAAAACAGTAATACACATGCAGCTGTGGATTACTGCGTACACTTTAAAAACTGATGCATATTAAATTGATTACATCTGTTTATGAAGTCAATGCAGCCTTACATAACACCCTAAAATTACCAAATTGACTAAAACTTCACAGCTGTAATATAGTAACACTCACGATCTTTGATCCCAAGGGGTCTTTATCCTAGGGCCTAGTATCACTCATCAAGAGCAAAATGCTTTCCATAGGCATTATTTAGTAATCTAACAAATACATTTGCATGATCAAAATTATATCAAATTAAAAAAAGAGCAAAAATACTAAGTTTAATTTTACAGTTAAGGAGTTATACTGTGGAAATTAAATAATTTAAATGAATGACAGCCTTAAATACAGGATAAATCATTCAATTGCCCAACCTCTTTACACTGTAGCAATATCACCAAAATGACTTGCTTTTAGGGCTGTACTAGAAGGTTCGTTCGCTAGCCAGGTATTCGAACACTGACTTTTATTATATGCAAACTTATGTAAACTATAATAAGATCCAAAATGGAAAATTACCTTTATGGTAACAGGGTCCTGGGAGACAGTCAACATGGTTTTAAGAAAGGGAGATCGTGTCTAACTAACTTGCTTGATTTTTTTGAGGATGCAACATCGATAATGGATAATTGCAAAGCATATGACATGGTTTATTTGGATTTCCAAAAAGCTTTTGACAAAGTCCCGCACAAAAGATTAATTCTCAAACTGAACGCAGTTGGAATTCAAGGAAACACATGTACATGGATTAGGGAGTGGTTAACATGTAGAAAACAGAAAGTACTGATTAGAGGAAAAACCTCAGAATGGAGTGTGGTAACCAGATGTGTACCACAGGGATCAGTATTAGGTCCTCTGCTATTCCTAATCTACATTAATGATTTAGATTCTGGTATAGTAAGCAAACTTGTTAAATTTGCAGATGACACAAAAGTAGGAGGAGTGGCAAACACTGTTGTAGCAGCAAAGGTCATTCAAAATGATCTAGACAAGATTCAGAACTGGGCAGACACATGGCAAATGACATTTAATAGAGAAAAGTGTAAGGTACTGCACACAGGAAATAAAAATGTACATTATAAATATCATATGGGAGATACTGAAATTGGAGAAGGAATCTATGAAAAAGACCTAGGAGTTTTTGTTGACTCAGAAATGTCTTCATCTAGACAATGTGGGAAAGCTATAAAAAAGGCCAACAAGATGCTCGGATACATTGTGAAAAGTGTTGAATTTAAATCAAGGGAAGTAATGTTAAAACTGTACAATGCACTAGTAAGACCTCATCTTGAATATTGTGTGCAGTTCTGGTCACCTCACTATAAAAAAGATATTGCTGCTCTAGAAAGAGTGCAAAGAAGAGCGACCAGAATTATTCCGGGCTTAAAAGGCATGTCATATGCAGATATGCTAAAATAATTGAATCTGTTCAGTCTTGAACAAAGAAGACTACGTGGCGACCTAATTCAAGCATTCAAAATTCTAAAAGGTATTGACAGTGTCGACCCAAGGGACTTTTTCAGCCTGAAAAAAGAAACAAGGACCAGGGGTCACAAATGGAGATTAGACAAAGGGGCATTCAGAACAGAAAATAGGAGGCACTTTTTTACACAGAGAATTGTGAGGGTCTGGAATCAACTCCCCAGTAATGTTGTTGAAGCTGACACCCTGGGATCCTTCAAGAAGCTGCTTGATGAGATTCTGGGATCAATAAGCTACTAACAACCAAACGAGCAAGATGGGCTGAATGGCCTCCTCTCGTTTGTAAACTTTATGTTCTTATGTTCTTATTAAACCTTCGAAGGTTCATCATACGCCATTTACATACTTCCCCCCCCCCCCCCCCCCCCCCTTGTTAACAGAAATCTTTTGACAATGTGTGAATACTATAAATCACACATTAAATGTCACTCACATGCAAAAGTCGATCTTACTTGTATTATGCATATTATTTAAAACAAAAGTTGTATTAAAATCCAACCAAATTGTTGCCACTGCCGTGTATGGCACAGGGTATATTATCCAAAGCACTGGGGGGTACCTATAGCAGTTGTACTGCTTCAGTAAAATATGTATTGAATACCTAGTGTACAAGACAATGTAAGAGAAGTGCTATGGTAGAATATGTTTAACATACAAAATATACGGCAACACAATTTTAATTTTGAAAAAACTGAGCACCATCCGTCCATCCCTCCCCCCTCCAGCAAAGCAACAACGTAAGCTGTATTGAAATAAATGTCTCGAAACCGATCTTCTGTTTGGAATTTTTTTTAAATGACCAGAATGATCTAAAAAAAAACAAAGTTGAATGCAAACTGTGTAAGCGACCACTGAGGTATCATTGAGGCACATCAAATCTCTGGGGGTCACTTTACAATCTTAAGTTCACATTATTATTAATATTTTTAGTAGTAGTAAAATGTGACTAACTGATAACCTGCTTAGAACGGTGCCTGTTAAATTAAGTTTGTTTTCCCCAAGTCCGCCGCAGTTCGTGATGCTGCAATGCAAGCTTACCCGCAAGCAGCATAAATTACATGTAAACATGTATTTTTATTTAAATTATAAAAACATGACTACTGTTCTATATAATGTATGTACTACACTAATGTTTTATTCCATTTATATGGAATACCTGTAAAATACAATTTTCAATCAAATATAAAAGTAGCTATGGTGACATCACAAATTGCAAATTAGTACCATTGAAGGTTCAAACCTTCCTTCGGTAATGTGTTCCAAGCTATATCAAATGGAGATAGGATAAATTATTGGATATTCTACCAAACTATATTACCTCATCAGTTCAATGGCCAAATAACCCAAGAATGACCACAGTCCATACAAGATGGAAAACCAGTACTGGCTTAGCATAAGAACAATCTGTAGCATTTTTTTCTTTGCAGCTCTGTTAAAATAAAATAAAGAAATTAAATTTGTTCCCCCTTTTAAATTTTCCTTACCCTTGTCATTTTGAGGAAATCCAGAGAGGGTCGGCTCCACCGTACATCCTCCTCACGCCTGCGCTTCAGCCCGCTTTTCCGCTCGTTGAGCACGCAGGGCTGGGAGCGGCAGCGCAAGAGGCCCTGCCGGCGGCTCAGCTCTGGGGTGGAGGTGGGAGTGCTGTTAGCCGAAGGCAGGAGGTTCCCAGTGTCAGTGATGTGCTCCTGCGATAGGGAGAGCCGCCGCCGTGGGTGGTTGTCATAAGGGCCTCCTGAGTGCCAGCTGATGCCAGATGACATCGTGCTCCCCTCAATACTGTCCACAAAGCCACTGCTGGCAGAGGAAGGCCGGGGCACGGGCGAAGTGTTGAAGCTACCCCTGCTGATGACACTGAAAGCATTGCTGTTCGGGGACAGCATGTGGTTGCTGCTGCAGCTGCTGGAGGAAGAGGAAGGCTGCGGTAGGCTGACGCTGGTGCTGCGTTGCAGAGTTGCACTACCGTGGCTGTTGCAGCGCTGTAGGGTGGCACTGCCCCCACTGTTGCAGCACCGCTTTGAGACAGGAGTCCAGACCTTGGAACTGCTGCCGGGTTTCCATGGGGACCGGCAACGTGCCAGCTCATCCGGCTCCGACAGGGAGCGGCAGTGCCGTTTGGTGGGAGGCGCCAGCGGTTGCACGCAGTTTTCAAGGTTCAGTTCGCTGATCCAGCCCGGCAGGACCGACATACTGCTCCTCACTCCACCACATGTTCCACTGTTGCTGGTCCCGACAGCTGCAGGGATGGCTTCCCTCTGCCACTGCAATCCCATGCTGTCGGGAGCACCGTGGCTGAAAGGACACACAGGAAAATGGAAAGATGCATTCTTTGTCGTCGTAGAACTCTCAGTCCTGATGGGGCAGCCCCTGCTTATAACTCTCCATGGGCTCTTGTCTGTCAAGAAAAAAAACACATCATTCATTGGAGAGAATAACTGCCAGACCTCTAGCCTTGCTAAGCAACAACATTTATACTGGGTGCACCAGTGTTAAAGTAAATAATTAAAAAAAAAAAAAAAGCGAATAAGGGAGGTTCTACGCTGAAGGTGAGCAAATAATTTATAAGTGACTGGAATGTATGGGTGTGTCTACACCACCCCTGAGCGACGCAAGCAGCCAGTCTGGGTGAAGCGAGTGACACCATAGGATTAGAACGGTGTTCTATTTTTCCCCACACGTTGCGGGCGACTAGAACGATCTAAAGTGAAATGCACCAATCATTAGCAATGTCAGGAATATCAGTAAACTTGACACAAGTCATAATACAAATACGCGATACATGGAAGGCAAGAAATTGATTCAGGAAGTGCAGTGGTATCCTGTGCTCTACAATTGTTCATTAAATTCATACAAAGACAACAGTAAAAAGGACAATGCCTGGCAGAAGATTTCGGGCATTATTACTAGCATGTCTGGTGAGTGACGCAGTTGAAGCATGTAGCAGCACTGCATCAGTCAGTCCATGTTTGTACTAGCTGTCAAATACAGGAAATATAGGGAAAGGATCACGTGAAAGTTTCTGGACTTAAACGTTCATCTGTGATGTAGATACAAAATTCGCTCCAATTGCTAGCCTCCAGAGTAGAACCGGCTTAAGTTTGCAGTACTTACTTTATATGTTAATTTCAATAGCTAATGGGAGATGTGTAAAATACAATCACTACCAAAACAAAATAACCAATAAAGTATTCAGAGAATTGCTAATAAATATTTGCAAATGCAGCTCTGACAGAGGTCAAAATTCATTGGAGCCATGCACATTAACTTAATGAAACTCAAAGAAGTTAGCAGATGGTGCATTTTGTTCTGTATTTGTAGATGCCACCCTGAACAAATGGAACCGGTGTTCTGTGAATGAAAATGTTAATCTTTGGTTGCATCTCAACTATAACTTTCTTTGAATTTGTATTACTATAAGGTTACCAAGTGAATATTTGTAAAGTAATAATATAATTCAAATTAAATATTTTTAATCAACATATATACACCATGCATTCTGCCAGCATAGCACAGAGGAAAGACAACAGTTAAGCGTGATTTATTGTTAACATAAAATAATAATTTTAAATACTGTAATACTTCGAATTTAAGGACGCAACCCAAACTTCCCACACTCAATGAGGAAAAAATAAATTTACAAAAACACAACCTCAATTACGCATATGGAGGCAGTTTACTGCAGTTTGATATCACAGAGCATTAATTGTGATGCTTCTCATTTACAGTCATGATTATTCACACCTGTTTCACCCAATTTGTGAACTGTGGTATTGCTTGGCATGTCGAAAAATGCAGGGGTCTGTTTAGCATTTCCGATCTGGCCAAGCTAGTACTGTGTTAGAAATGCTGAAATTCTAAAAGCTTCTCTTTGAATTATCAGGAAGCTAATGACACTCCTTTGAAAATGGCTGCCTGTATGTCATGGATGGTTCAAGATCGGGCAATAACATTTTGGTTTGTCTTCTCAGAAGTTAGTCACGTTGCTGTTTGTATACTCTGGTAGTCACATCTTTTGTTGCCAATTTTAATACACACATCACTACTGTACTTAAAATGCAGGCTTTTGAGAAGCAAAAAATTGTCAAAAAGTGCATAAATTCAAATACAGTATATGATTAGTTTATAATGGTTTAGTGATATATATATATATATATATATATATATATATATATATATATATATAGCAATAGATAGATAGGATATATCCATTAAGAAAGACAACACACTTATATCAACAAGTGCTTTTGAACACTTTAAAAGCACTTAATCACCTTGTAATTCATTAAGCTTTGCAGCACTGTCAGTTTATCCAAGACAACTCATATATATATGGTATTGGAAGAGAGGGACTGACAAATGGTTTTAAGCTACCCCATGTGTTGTGGGATTAGAAGAGGGGCTTTTTGCTACCAGTTCAAGGTCAAAACAAACAGATGCAATTAAAATGCAGAATTCATACCCAGAATAAACTCTTCTTACATCATCCAAACTCCCTAAACCAGGTTTTAAGCAATACAAATTGCATTGCTTCTGCAAATTATATATATGCCCGAGTCAGTGACAAAGCAAAATTATCCAAAGTAACCAGAAACATAAAATTGCACATATGTAAGTCAGCATTATTGTTTTAATAATGTCATACTCTATACAATAAGTTTCCTTTCCAATATGAATAAATAAATATATTCAGGTTAATATGCATACCTAAGCACCACCCCCCCCCCCAAAAGTATATATTAGTGTATGGATTGTAAGTAGATCCTGTAAACACCCACTTTACACAAGCACTAGAGCCTGAAAACAGCATAAGCTCCTTTCACACTGGCACTCCTACCCGGGTCCGGACTCCGGGCTACCCAGGTCCCAATACCACGTAGTGTGAAACCACGTATCCGGGTCCCAGCAGCCCACATTTCTGTAAAGCCCTATTTTTGTTTGAGACACAGCATGAGACAGATTGCAGCAGGGATGTAGAAACATTTGCTCTAATCAACATTTGGGATGATGGTTCAAGCCAAAGAAGCTGCTTCAAGGGCACTGAAACATGCATTGCGCACTTGTATTTGTCACCCAGATCAACCCTGCTTTATCAAAAGCAGGGTAATCATGTACCTGACCCACATGACACCAGGCCCTGACCCGGGTACAGCATGCCAGTGTGAAAGGGGCTTTAGACTAGTGTGAACAAAAGAACGGCAAAGTGGAGTCCTTGTGTTTTTTGACCAAAAAATAATTCCCCATCACACCCATTTCTGGACCACAAACACAGCAGGTTCAGAGAAAAAGTCACTTACCATGGATTTCGTAAGGGAACAGGTTGCCACTTTGGTTCAACTTTTCAGGACAGTGCTGAAATTAACCAAAAGACAAAAGGTTTGAATGCAATAGGTTAATCTTCTATCTGGTTCCATAGACCCTAACTAGCACCAAACTGCACTGTATCCAACTTAAGTTAACATTAGCTAGGCCAAAATTAGTTTGATTCAGAGTCTGTGAAGCCAGCCATCTGTGAATCTTCAGTCTTTCCTAAGATAAAGGGTTAGCATACAGTATTAACCAATTGTTCCAAAAGAATGCCGGTCAGCAGAGAGCTTGTGAATTGGTTGAACTTGAAACAAATGTTATGCATTTGACATTGTTGTTTTTTTGGGAGAGGGTGTATTTCCCCCTTCTTGCATAAATCCTACTGTAGTTTAATTCTGCACACTTTCTTTTGTTATTTAACTATACACAGGGACCACGTTTGCACACATTTAACAGGACAAAGAATGGTGAGGCTAGAGGTACATTTTAGTACATTCCAGATGTACTTCTGGAAACAACAATGACACATTTCCCAATGTAAGTGAAATTCACAGACCTGTGTGTTAGACATTGCTATTACATTGGAGCAAAATATACCCCTTGTTTTTACTAAAACCTACAGCCAACAGCAGTACTTATTCCATGCAGCAACAAGCCAGTAGCACCTTTGTAACTGCACACATGAACACTACATTCTTGCAAGCTGTATACTGTTCATGGACCTGTTTATCTCAGTTATATTATGATAACATGGATAAGTTCTTTAACAGCTTTGGATACCTTTTTTAACATGCAGGCCAAGAGAGATAGTATTGTTTAGAGGCTTCCTCTCAATGGACATCTGGGTGCAGTTCTGAGTAAACATCCTTGAGCAATCAAGCCTACTTGTATTAGTAAGTCAGACAACAGCTGCTTCAATCCAAACCTTCAACTCAGGTTGTTCAGAGTACAAATGAACAGAAAGGCCAGAGAAAAAAATACAACCAGAATCAAAGTACACATGCAAATTACTCAAGGCTGAAATAAAGCACTACCGATGGGGGGGGGGGGGGGGGGGGGGGGGACTATTTACCCACAGAATTGCCACTTTTGTCCTTCACTTAAAAGAATATAAAATACAGCAGAGCCTGCCATATCTGCTTTAATTGGTACTCATTATGCTATGTTGTAGTTGCTTTATTAACATCGGGGCAATTCAATGAACATTGCCAGGCACATCAGTGTATCAAATAGAGGGTGTCGTATCTTACAGAATATGGCAGGTTCTACTGTACTGTACATGCTATTTCAGAGATGTCTCTGTTTAAACCAAATCACTTTGTACACAATGGAATCTTTACAGGGTTCTCGCCAGGAATTTCACAACGTGGTGGTTGGAGGAGCAGGTGCAAGGCTAGGGTGGGAAAAGAAACAGAGATCCTCCCAACCCCCTGCAGGAGAGCCAGGACAAGTCATGCACATGCTTACACTTTGTGGAAGTAGCTGTCAGGATAATAGTCTATATCTATGGTTGTCAGTAGGTAGATGCAGAGTCTGCGTCATAGGATGACGTGCTCCCTAGCAACGCATGGACGCCATTCCATGGAGGGGAAACTAGATTTTTGCCACAGTGTTATCGTTTCTATCCGACTAAGAAACCTGTTTTACCTTTCAAAACATTAAAAAGGCTTATGATTGTGGATAATTAGTGCTGTTTTTATTCTTTCAAAAATAGCATTAGGTTTTCTAAACTTTTTTTTAATTCACAGCTTTTCTTTTTTCAATCGTAGCCTACTGCATAGTATAGTTTCTGCATGCGAGTTGTATTGTATTATTTGTAGCTAAAACATAGGCTACTTATTAATTACTAAAAAAAAAGCTATACTAATAACATGCATCATCTCACATTTTAAATATTCTAATAACCTTTACTGTGGTCATGTGATTGTGTAGTTTTTGCTTTTGTTGTCACTGTTCCAATATATATTGTTGCTGCACCATTAAAAGATGTAACTTACACTACCACACGTGTGCTTGCAAGAATAAGTGGAAAACCCATTTGTCACTGTTATTCCATAGTTAAGGAATATACAACAAATGTTTTTTCAACTTATCGCATTTTTTAAAACCTACATACTACATGACAATCTATGGGAAACTGAAGTCATACAAAAATATTATAAAATTGTGTGACCTTTGGATTTTTTTCTAAAGACCTTGAAATAAAGATTGACTCTCTCCACTGTTTGGAATACACATTACTGTTCTTCGTCTGAATGATTTTATTTATTTAATGGTTTTTTATGCTACGTTCCTGCTAGCCGCTCACCACAAGCACTACTTTTTCCCCCGAAGTTTGCCACTGTAGCAAAGACTTTGAAAAATGTAGTTGTGTGAGACTGCCAGCACATTCAACATGTGCTGGTAGATGAGTCAATACAGACCATTTAGTTTGATTGCACTTTGCCAAATGAAAACTGCTTGATCACGTAACATATGCATGCCACAAACGGGAGGATAGAGGCTCCAATAGAAAAGACAAACTTGTAAAATACAAACACACACAAAAAAACACACGACATCCAAATGGAAGAAAATGTTATAAAACAAATTGTACAGACCAATTACCAGAATCGTGTTCCGAAAGATGCAGCCCAATAAATACCAGTCACCCATGCACACAACTAAAATATAACCGTGACACTAGTCACAGGGAGGTGAAGCAGTCATGGTTTCAAACATACCCTCTGGTCCCGGAAGAACAATTTCACAGACGACAAGCCAGACGCACGCAGCTTCAAGATCACAGATAAGTGGTTTTTTTGGTTTGTTTCCATCCCCCTCCCCCCTCCCCTTGTTTGCTATCTTTAAAATGTGTTGAAATATGTTTTGGAAACAGTAAAAGTGGATTCAAAGGAGGAATAATTTATTAAAATAATAAACATGTCAGAATCGGTGCAATATTTTACTGTCAGTAGTCAAAAATGAAGGAACACGGTAAAAAAAAAATTAAAGTAGTGGCTGTACAAGTCCTAATGTTATTAATCACATTAGTACAATCTTGTATAACTAGAGCTGCGATTGGTCAGGAAGGCATTAATATTAACATACACTAATAGCACAGTCTACTGGCACTACCGTTCTGTAGCGGAAAGAAAACCATGTCAGTCAAAATAATGTAAAGGATTATGCAGTACATGAATATCTCTGCAAACCTATTCAGAATTTAGGAAATCTGTAACTTTTTTGCATTTATTAAATGGGAATCAGAGTTATAGTGCAAATTAAATATAATATTTGTGTATTGTAAATGGTAGGGTCTGGCATTATATGGCAAATATCTACATGTTTTCAGCTAAAACACATGTCTCTTTGCCTTGCTGAAATGATATGTTTATAACTTGTTTATAACTTGTTTTTTCCAGTGTGGCTAAAAAAATGTTACTTTAGCCACAGTGGCCAACTAAATGAAAGTCTTCGAGGGAATGTAGTTATGGTATAAAGATTTGTAACGTTGCTGGTTGTTACAGAGTTGTGTATCAGAGGCACACCCATGATCTAGTCTAACAGGGAGGAATGTGCTAATAAAGTTCAGTGAAGTTCAATCTTGGCTCCGTGTATATACATTACGCACACACCAAACTAACTAACATGCTGTCACAACCAACCCATTGAGAAGTATTGAGAGCTGAAACAAGTATTTTAAGAAAAGCAATTTCTCACAAAGTAATAATCAACAATGTTTCACAGGATTATTATTATTTGGCAGTTACACAAACTGAAAACACAGCATAGCTGCCTGAATACAGCGTCATTTTTCCAGGTAGCAACATAACGGCCTGTTACGCTCAACAGCGCTGGAGAGAACCCTGCTTTACATGAATGTACTTTGAATCAAATAACACAATAATGTGGAACTTGTTACAAATGCAAAGTTCAAAATCAAGAGAATGCTTCCAGAGATACAGCCTCAAGCTACTGAAAATGATGCTCCAAAAGAATAGTGCAAAATAATGTCCTTTACTATTGCATCATGCTTGAAGGATATGCTTTCTGAATACAGTGCTCCCTCACTATAACGCAGGTCTCGACACAAAGAGCAATATAAACATGCTGTAGGAGCGTTATAAATCGAGAGCCTTCTAGGAAGGGAGCACTGCATATCCTAAAACCTAGGCTAGGGATAACAGAATTCAAATTCATCAAGTAAGACATTTACAATGTGTTACTAATTCAATACTGGAGTGCAGACATCAAAAAAGTACACGTCAATCCTAAGGTTCATTTTGTCCACACACAAGTGCGTGCCTGCAGTTTTGGGCACATGTCCTACAAACACAACATGTTTCAGCAGGATTTCCTCCCTTTTTATTGAGCCAATTTAAGCATGTTCCCAAAAGATGTCGTTAACACAATGGAATGGAATTGTAACTGAACCGTATCCCGTTAAGACCGCCCATGCAGCACTTAACAGGCTGCACAAAATGTCAGTTTATCAGCCAATGTGATTATTGGTTCTTAGTTGTGTTGGAAATTAATCATATCCTATGTGGTTACTTAGCAAAGTCTGGCCATGTAGCATTTGACAGGTTGCACAAACGTGACAAGCGGGTTTGTGAGATATTGAGAGAGGTAATTTCTCAAACAATCTATGGTGCATGGAGAGTGGTTTTTGAAAAATTGTGATAAAAAGGGTACGACATTAAGCAATGTGGTATAAAACAGGTTCATCTGTATTTAATGAAGAAATTATCTCCATAAAAAATTTTGGTTAACTGACGTGCACGCTAGAAGTCCTCGCAAGATTTTTTAGACAGGCAAAAGAGTTAGCAGGAAGTGAGTTTTAGGAAGCACTTGCACCCAGAGGAAGACAAGAAATACTCAAATAAAAATGCCATAATACGCACACTGATAACACGCTGACCTGACCCGAGCCCGAACTATAATATACAAACCACATCAAACCTGACCCCTACACTTCTTGTCAGGTACTGTCTGGCTCAGTTGGGGTAGCAAGCCTCTAAACCAAATGACATCCTGATGCTTCTGATAAAATGGCGATAAGCAGAGACAATCAACCAAGGATAGCAAGGCACTACTGTTTAACCAGCCTCTATTTACACCTGTTGATTAGACAAGAACACTTATTCCACCGTTCTATAGAACATGGCAATAGCAAAAACTGAGACAAAGAAAAATAAACTAGTCTCAGGAAGTTCAATCCTTTAACTTGAGCAAATGTTTGTGTAGGTCTACAGTTATTCCCCACGGTGAATGTTAAAAGTCCAGAACTGGAAAATGTAGTGGATTTTAAAACCAGCTCATGTCCTGTACCTCAGTTGTCATAAGGGTAAAGTTATATTATAAGGAATCATACTATAAGCATGTTTATTATATACTTACATTGTTTTATTAATTAAACAAATGTTGTACTTTTCATTTGCTATTGGCGAGCAGTAATGAATCAAGCATTCACCGTAGAGAAACTCTGAAAACTTGTAACCTGTTACACAGAAAAGCAGATTTAAAACTACGTATTGTTTAATGTGAAAATGACTGAGACTAATACAATAATTTATTCTTTCCACCCTGTAGATTTTAGATCAGAGAAGGATTTTTTAACTTAAAACCATCAACAAGACTGTTCCTTTATTACTTCAATATAAAAACAAAAAGTAAAGTTTCATTAAAAAAAAAAAAAGAATGATAACTCAGAGGCATGGGATCTACATAACTGATGTGGTTGCAAACAGTAAACCTCAAACATCCTTTATTCTAGTACTTAACTACTTTGCAATCAAACCATGCTTTGCTTGTCTGTGCAACACATGAGTCAGTAGTATACCAAAATGTAATCCTATTCTTCCATTTCAAATAATAAAGAAACATCAGTAGATTACTCAGATAAACAAAGCGACTTGCTTTCCTGCTTAAACACTGAAATCACTTCAGTAGTACAAATTTGCATGTAAAAAAAAAAAAAAAAACACACACACAATATTTTGCTCCCTTACAATTAGGGTTGCATTTTTTTCAGTTGTCACAGATTGCAAAATTTCTGCTACATTTACCCATTACCGTGTAATATGTAGCTGAAGATTAACATTACTGAAAGATGTACATTATCATTTTTAAATACAGAAAATGTTTGCCTTGTTGACAGACTACTGGTTACTATGCACTGCATTTAGGAACCTGGCAGTTGGTTTAGTTTTCTTCCGGTAAACGAGTGAACACACTGCATAGAGCTGAATGACACCGTCAATGTTTTTAATTTTTTTTTTTTTTTTTTTAAAACCAGCTGCATCACAAATATTGCTAATAAATATTATTCTATACAGTACAAGGGGCATTTCATGTGTTATTTTTCCATGTATCTGTTTATTTTGTTTGGTAATTCATCAATGGTGAAAATACTGTAACTGTCTTTAAAAAGTGGGTGTAAAAACTAAATATTCAACAATTAGGCATTTACTTTTTTCAGGTAAGCATTTCAATATTTGGGAACATTTGTTATATAATAAACTGAATTCTCAATTTTGAATGTGACAAATCCATTTTCTGCTTTAATATGCTTAATAGTGAAATACCTATTTGACCATGAATTGAGCCATTTACCCTTTTAAAAAGATCAGGGAAAACGGCAGTGTAAAAGGGAGACCAGTTTTAAGACTGCACATTCCTGTGTGCCAATGCCATTGTGTGGTTACCTTATTTCATTTAGTTTTGTGGAAATCGGTTGGCCTATAAAAATCTGTGGCAAGAATTTACAGCTCTTGCAGACAAAAACATTCCAAGCACAGCAACCCCCGCCTCCCTCCAATGTACATAAAAACAAACAGCTAAGTGAAGAAATACAAGGTAGCTTTGACTTTAATACTTGTTTTAAAAAGGGAAACACATTTCTAATGCACGTAGTTATTCAAAAATGTGAACCACTCACAAAAGATATGGATTGCAGACAGCTGAGCAACCAATTAAATACATTAGTCAGTCCATACTTTACAAACACAGAATTAAATATTTGTGCAAGGTATTAAAAGTTAAGTTTGATTGTTTCATGATGCATCCCTAAGGAAATCAGCCTAAAAAAATGTTCTTAAAATGTTAAAAGAAAGTTACAAACTCAAAACGTGTACTGTGCCCAACACTGATTTTTATTTCTTTAAAACATAAATAAACCTGTTTTCCCTTTGAAGTCCCCCTGCTCTAGTAAACAAAGCACTTCACTATTAATGCTCCCCGTTTTCTGGTATGGTGCCAAATATAAATTCCCTGCAGACACTAAAAATAATTCAAAGTTTGAGCTAAAGTTTCAAAGGAAGATATCACTTGAGGGGCTCCCTTACGCGCGCTGTATGAAGCTGGCAGGCACGTAGCTACTCGGCTGGCTGTGGAAAATAAACATTCAAATCTGTTATCTACACACACAGGACAAATAGCACAGAGTGATTAAGCACCCCTCCCAGTCTCACTTGCCAAGTGCTTAGAGTAGCACTGCAGCCATACCCCCCAGCACAGAAAGCCAAATTGTGTAACTTTTCTATAGCATTGAGTGATTACAGGGTGGTTTACTACTTAAATGTTTGTCTTTTAAAATAAACACTTTAAAAAACACAGATTTATATAATATGCAACTCCCCTTTTTCTTACTGAATATACTCGCTATCTCGTTATGATGCGATATGTTGTGTTTGTCAATAATACGCTAAACGTACTCCATGCACGCTATACAACTTTGTACAACTGGTAAAAAAATATTTACATTTTGAAATCTGCAAAATAAGGAAAACCCAATTTTTAATTGCTTCACTGCAAATTCCTTTCGGCTACTACAGAATTGTCGCGCTACGGTCAGAGTACAGGTGACTTTTTTTTTTGTGCTAGCTGTGATGAGGCTTTCTGTGCGGTTAACCCTTTCAGGACCAAGCATTTCAGTGGGATGCTCCCTGGACCACTGCTATAAAAATTCACTTAAAAATCTATTTTTTACAGTAACATGAATTGGTGTCTTTTTAAGAACACTCTGGGGAACATTATAAAGTACTTCCAAAAACACATACTTTGCTTGTTTATTCTACCCCCAAACTTTTTTTTTTTTTTTTTTTTTTTTATATTTTTATGTATTTTTGCTTAGAGACAGATGTATAAAAATTGGTTATTCTATAATCCAAGGCACCTTACAAAAATTACTGAGTTTTTTGTTTTGAAAAATACTAATGTTTGGGCAAATCACAAGACATTGTTTCACCTGAGTGATTGCAATGACAAAATACACATTTACTCAGGGTCTTTATAAGCAATAAATGGGCACTACTGTAGATTCTCAATAAATATTTATGAATAAAATAGTTATTCATGCCATTATCAGTAATAATAAAAAAATATATACCAATACATTTAGCTCATGAAATAGTATCTGCTTATATCCATTTGTTTCCTGACATGTATACAATGTAAAAACATATATTAAAAACACATGACAGAATAAATGTATAGAAGTCAAAATAAAGTGCTTTTTTTTTTTTTTTTTTTTTTAAAAAATCTTTTTTTTTAAATCGCAGTCCTAGAAGCCCACTTCAGTATGATCATGTAATACGATCCAGGTCCTTAAAGGGTTAAGGCTGGGTTGTTATCTTACTGTTTATTGTTTAGAGTACTGGTTGACATTTTTATCTCAAGTACCAGTGTTTCCAGAAGGGTCCACCAGGTGTACTAGTAACTAAGTGCAATCTTAAACAGCTGTTGTAAAGCCAAGACTTACCCAATTACAACCAGGTTTGTTGATTCTGTGCTCACTTTGTTGCCTCATTCTGTTGAAAGGTTAATCTATGTAGCTGATGACTGCAATTAACTCAGCATATTTAATTTCTAAATTATTTTGCAAGTGTTGTGTATGGAATTGGTGATTGCATCTTTAATTGTGTATAGTTAGTTGCTACTGTCCTTCTCGCACTTCAGTTTATTAAATATTGTAATATATATATATATATATATATATATATATATATATATATATATAATATATACATATATATATTATTACAGACCGACATGTCGCATTCGTAAACATTGACACATGCTTTTAATTGCTAATTTCTCTGCGATTCAGTGGTATAAACAGATTGATATATTACAATGGTGCAATTGAGGGAGTATTATGATTGAGGAGTCCTATCAAACAACTACCAGTGCGTACCAGTACTGACATGTGTACCACAGGCTGAAAACCACTGGTTTAGAGCCCTTATATCTACTTGTAAGGTTAACATTACCTGGTTAGTTGTTTGCTAACTGTCAAAGTTTTTCCAAGTGCGACTGACAAGCGTGTACTGCAACAGCATTCACCATACTGTGCTGTTTTGCTCAAAAGTAGATAGGCTCTTCTCCTACCTACACTCTCTGCCTTTGTGTATTGTTTTCACTGCTCACTGTCGCCGCTACTTTCTAACTGCTAGTTTGTCCACTCTATCCACTATGACCATCTGCTATTCCAGTCCTCCTCTCCTCTTGCTCTCGCAGAATCTCTCACCAGCACTTTTCTAACCCTTCCAACCTGATCTCTCTACCGCTGCTCCTTCCTCCTGCTCTCTCTGGTGAACTCTGGAACTGCCAGTCAGCCTACAACTTTTGAGTTTCACGCTGTTTAACTGTACTCTCCCTGTCATCTGCTGCTTCTATCTCTCCATCACCTCTCCTGCTCACTTTCTTGACTAACTCAACACGACTTCCTCTCTTCTATTACCACCACTATTCCTATCATTCTTTTAAGCGACTAACACTCATCGCTCCAACTTGACTAATTCTACTGGCTTGTTTCCCCCCCCCCATCTACTGGGGAAAGATTTATGGGTTCAATAGGAAAACAGTAAAATAAAATGATAAGTGAACAACAAAAATGAGTGATGCAAACATAACGCATTGGTTAGCATTCATTTAAATTATTCTGGATGCTTTGTACTCTATATGGTGCATGCCATTCTTATTTTTTCTAAAAATGTAGTAGTCGCCAATTAATTTTTACCCTGTCGTCATCGTCTTCTCCCCCCCCCCCCCCCCAAATTGAAATGCCCAATTGTATTTAGGCTCAGCCCACCGCTACCACCCCTGCGCTCACTCAGGAGCGGCGAAGACCAACACATTGTCCTCTGAAGCGCGTTCCGTCAGCTTCTTTTCACTCTGCAGTGAGCTAAGGACACCCTGACAAACCTAAGCACCTCCCCCCTGGGCTGCGCTTGACCAACTGTGCGCCGCCCCCTGGGAGCTCTTGTTCAGTCAGCAATGGAATAGTCTGGACTTGAACCAGCGACGCGCAGGCAATAGGTGGCATCCTGCACTCCACGCAGAGCGCCTTTACCGAATGTGCCACTCAGGAGCCCACAGCCAGATAGCTTTATAAAAATGAATTCCTAGTCTCTCAGGTGTCAATGACATATGTGAAACTGTGAAAATACAGTGCACTACTTACCAGGTTAATGCAGTAAGCTTTACACGTTAGATCGTCCAGGCTCTGATTCTGTAGCTTCTCTGTTATTAGTGTTACCATTGTAGTAGTCCCTTTTTCACAGCTCACACCCGTGTGGTCTCTCAGTGCACTGTACCGGCCATTGCTGTGGATGCAGACTACTTATTTAGAGGCCTCCATCGCAGACACTGCAGAAACTCAGGTCAGGAAGGGCCTTTTATCCTTGTTTTGAATTGTGCCTTTCCATTGATAGTCTAGTAAAAGGACAAAAAAACACAAGGGCTAGGTTATATAAATTAAACTGTAGCAAGAATAAAACATTCCTGAATTAGGTGAAATACTGTTGCATTTAAGGTTTCAGTACAAGCTGTGAAAAGTTAATTTTCACAGTAATTTCATACCCTACACTTGTGTAGGGTATGAAATTACTTGACAGCTCACTTTCGAGCAGAAAATAATTGACTGGACACTGTATAATGCAAACCTTCCTTAAAACAGCAGGTTTATACTTTACAGCAGATGTGGCTTCAGCACATAAGGCAATTAAGGCTTGCTGCTAGACACAGTAGCTATGTATTTGGATAATGTGTTTTAAATGGTCTATTCCAACTAACCCATATACATTGGGATATTATTAGGGCACTAGTACTGGAATCTTACAAACATGCAGTGAAAGCATTGCGTGTTGCAAAAAAGCTAACCACTCTTTGTGAAAGGGATAAACGTGGCTATAATAAAGAAAAAAAACAGAGGTTATTAAAAGTTTTATAAAATGCATTTAATTCTGCCTTTAACTTTCCATTCTGTACAATTTCAATGTCAGCAAAGACTTTCTGCAGCATCATCTATCTGTGCAACACAGAAAAATATTCAGTACGGTTACAAATAGGACATTTGCCTTTTATGGTCCACATTACAGTAAATCAAGCTCATACATCTGCCTGTATTTATCTCAGTTCCCTCCTGTAGCTAAGGATTAAAAGCATGCATCAAGACCAAATGTAATGCTAACCAAATACGCCATCATTAAAGAAATGTTGCGCATACATGTAAAAAATTCTACATACAGGTTTGTTAAATTACTCTTTTACAGATAAACAAAACATTACAACAACTTAAAAAGGTACAATCCTTGAACAATTATCTTCCTCTAGTTTTACTAGTCATCATGAAAGCCTGTCATTAACATGCCTTTGCAACGGTATGCAATCGCATTGTATTTGTTGATTGATTTTAACAGATCAATGGGAATCTGTAATAGATTGAGCAATATTTATATTTTTTGCAAGCTTCATAAAATCAATTGTTTGAAGAGAAATACTCTAATTGGCAGATTTAAATTTAAAGTAGGTCAGAACAATTACATTTTTATAGCACTGCTTCTTTAATAGCAACAGGGTTAAACAGGCGAGCACATTTCATCTAGAATTCAGAAACGTCCAATATTGCAGGCCGCAGTATAGATAGCCACAGTGATGCAATGAATGCATTCTCTTTTGTGGTTTTAAAGTGCTCCGACACATATGGAGATGTTATCTTTAAGGTTTAGAACCAGCACCTAGCCAGTAGGTTTTTTTTTTTTTTTTTTTTGCCCTAGACACAGTTCCCACAATGTGCAACATTAAAGCATTTGCAAATTTGACCTGCTTTCCCCATAAGGTGAGAAAATACTCTCTTTAGAAAGCATCAGAGAACATTAACTGAGCTAATAATCAAGTACGGCAAAAAAAAAAAAAAAAAAAAAAACCCTTCAAAGTATCAACTGCTCCATCCTGCGGCTACATAGAAAGTCTGTTAAGTGGTTAAGACACTTTTTAGGGAGTTAACACCACAAAAAGTCACTATCTAAATGCTAATTCACAAAAGATATTGTAAATGTTAGCGTAAAGGTGTTGAAGGGTTTCATCTGAAAATATGCGAGTACTGCACCAAACTGTGAGCTAGCACACAATGAACAACAGTATTCCTAACTCTGCGACAGCCCGAGCCTCCTTGCAATTTCCTGAAAAGATTCAGAATGGCACTGCTGAAAGAATGACCAAATTACCTAATCTAAAAAACCCCATACAAGAACAGCAACAATTCATAGCTTTGATCAGTTCCATGCTTCTCAGATCGGAAACACAAATCACAAGTACAGTATATGATTCTGCTGGACAATTTGACTAAATGAAAGGGACACTGCAATCATGAAGACTAAACTAGCTGTCCAACTCAAACAGGAAAACGTGATCAAGTTTCTTCACTAGGCAATGAAGCCGGCAGGGTTTATTTACACAATCATTGAGCTCTTTGGTGTTATGATATGCAATTCATAAAACTACAGTTTCACGTGCATGTTTAAACAGTGTAACACCTGTACAGTATCAAGACAAAGAAAAAAACAGAAAGCTTTTTTCTTTAATATATGCGGCAAACAGTTCACAAGTATTAAACTATTGGACAGGAACCACAATTAAAGCAAAGGTATAGATTTTTGTCAGTCTAGTTTTCTTGTTAATTACAGACTGAAATACAAACCACTTTGGCCTATAAATAATAAATTGCATTTTTTTGTTGGTGCCACAACATAAAAATATGGCAGAAAAACTGAATTAAGGCAGAGAAAGTTTCAAGAACATGTGTTTCTATTCATAACAATCCGTTATAGGAGGTGCCAAAAGACTGCCATCATCATCTCTCACACACACACACAAAGGAATGCATTTTGGAAAAGCCATGTCTGCCAAAGACCTGGGGGAATTACCCTGGAAAACACAGTGCACCCACAGCCACCGAGGAATTTTCTATCTTTATTTTCCTAATCGAGTGACAATGCTTATGGAAAATCTCTCTAAAAAGAAAGATTTACAGCAATCACAATGCAAAGCTGGAAATGTAAAACAAGTAGCTCTGTTACCATGCAGTCAAGTGGTAAGGATCAAGGCAAAGATTGCAATAGCACTGCATTAATCTGTATTCCAAAGGATTTTCTGCGTGACACACTGGTATCCATTCCTCAAATTGGATTGCATACACTGTCTTTTCCGCTATACGGTCTCACATTTGCAAAATAAATTGGAACCGGGCAGTTACTTATTAAATATTACACATGAACCACAGGACTTAACTTGTGACACAGTGGAGACAAACAGAGTGCAGACTGCCTACACCAGTTCTGGTTGTACTGTATATGTAGGTCAACCTTTAGGCCTACTCCAGCATAACAGATTAGGCCCTGCTTGCAATTTTAAAAACATCTATGGAGAGGAGTCTCATTATGAAACAGGTATTACAAATGAAGCTACAGTACCTGCCTTTGATAATTATGTTTTTCTTTTGTTAAGATGTGGCTTAAATTGTATTGCTAATATTTCTATACATTTTGCAAAAAGAAAACTGAATCCCCACTCTGGTTAAGTTCTCAGTACCAAAAAATGGCAAAAAATTATCAGAAATCAAGGGACTTTCATGCATACTGGGACTGACCACTATTTTATATGCCATATGTTTATAACACCTTCACAAACATGATGCCGGGACTCTTGAGATCAACTAGCATACTTTTGAATTAACCAGAACTGTTCCTCATTGAATACATAAAAATAGGAAGTTTCAATACACTTCAATTGTACTGTAAATACACCAACCTTGCTAACCTACAGTAACTAACAACTCTATAGGGTGTTGTATTTTTGAAAACCTGCACACTCTGCAAACTAACTTCAGTAAACTACAATTTCCCCTACTTGTTTACATAGCCACACAGAGCAACAAAAGTAAAACTAATAGAATTGCAAAAGTAAAATTGCATTGTGCAATTAAACTCCAAATTGCTTAAAAACTGAATTGCCTATAAAGTAAGCAATGAAGAACAGACATTTAAAGTTTAAGTATATATTGTTTGTTTTTTAAAAAACATTTACACCCCCCCCCCCCCCCCCCCCCAAAAAAAAAAAAGTTACACCATTCAAGGCAGATCAATGGCATTTGTATAACAGGATACTAGAAGTTTAACTACAGACATGGTTGAAATTGAGAATAGATCTGACCAGCTGGTTGCACTGAGGCCTACAGTTCACATACCCTTTCAGAAATGCAGCCACAATAATCTGCTCCATTTCTTACCTTTCAGTTTTCACCATGCATAGCCTTTCAATACTGTAGGGACAACAATGTATCTGCCCTCCTCCAAACCACTACTGGAATACACATTTTGGTGACACATACCATCATCATACAACCCCCCCCCCCCCCCCCCACTACCACACACACATTAAGTTTATACCCAAGCTTACTCTTTCATGACAGACATATTAGTAACAAATTATCACAGTGTTTTTTTTTTTTTTTTGCTTTGCAATATATAACACAATTGAGTAATCGATCGTAACAAGACTGTACACCATCATAGAACACTATTATTGGTGTCGCTTTGACATTACACATTCTCAATGAATATTTCACGATTTCACTATTTTTTCTGAACTCCTCCAAAACCTAATATTCCATAATAAATACTATCTGTACATAATAAATAAATTTAAAAAATCCCATCATTAGCTGTTTATTGTAATATACTAGCTATAGCGGCGAATTCGCAACATATACTAAATCATAAACATGGACTATCATTTTCTCCTGGCTTGAAAAAAAAACAATATTTAATTACTGTTACATTTATTGTTTACAAAACAGATATCAACGTATATTTTTGTTCTGGAATAGCATTAGTACATAATATTAATTATTGTGAAAGGCGGGGGCACAGATATTTTATAATATATATATATATATATATATATATATATATATATATATATATATATATATATATATATATATATATATATATATATATATATATATATATATATATATATACACACATACACACACACACACATATAAAGTTTGTTATTTTTCCTCAATTTATACCTGAGAATACGTCTTGCCTGTTACCCAGTCCTTCTGCAAACGAAAACACACGAATGAACTCTCTAAGCAAAACAAGACTAGACCCTGGGAACGCCACCCCCCCTACTTCACTGATTGGCCGAAACAATCACGGTAACTACAAATTTGAATCGCAGATTGGCTGCTGCTGCGGTCCCCCCCCCCCCCAAACCCAACCTGTGTTCAGTTGCCCCCCGTGCTGTCCATTCTGGGAACTGCAGTTATTCTTTTACCAGGACTGCGTATTCCCGAACGGCGGTGCGAGATACACAGAACTACAAACCCAGGCTCACCTCTTAAAATACTATGTAACATCTATTCACAGATCCATCTACGCGTTTTTCGTAGCTTCCCGTCGTTAGTCCCAAATAACGGTACGTCGAGAAGGTAGAGTGAATTGCAGGCATACAACCACAGGCCTCGGTGCAGCCACACTGACCACATTAAATCCATAACAAGCGTTCATTTTAGACCATTCATACTGCATGAAAAACAACAACTGTACTGAAGATTATATATCGAAACAAATACATCTCGACCGTTCGAACATAAACCCGCGCTAGCAGAACAGCGAACGCAATTACAAACAAAACCAATCAATAAACAAATCAGAACAGTTAAAATATTTATTGAAAACACCAGAAAATATACATTTCACAGAATGTTTTAAATGATCAAATGTACATTGTTTCTGCTTTTGAATTTGAATGCATAGGCCTTGTAGTACTGTATAATTACAATGTATTGTTTAATAATTTACTGGTATATCTTACATTTGTTTGTTTTACATATTATATGTATACATCACATTTAAACAAAACTCAATGGTGTTTGGGCAAACTTAGGTTGTCCTATAGCTTTTTTTTTAGAAATAAAAAATAAAACACCAACTGTTTAGAACAGAATAACAAAAACCGATAAAAGGTAAAGGGTCCGGTGAAAACTGAAGCAACCTTAATTTATGTACACACGAGACCAAAAAAGGCTTATTATATTATATGCCTGGTAGTTCAGGGAATACTTCCGGCACCATAACAGGGAAACTCCGAAAATAAGAGTTAGCAAGGACCATAAAATGTGTACAAGTACGTGACAACTCTGAACTACATACATCTCGAACGCATGGCGTGAAAATCAGTGGTGCAAACAAGCTACTTCAATATCGCAAGAAACCAAAATGTTAATTTATTCCATAAATGATGCTAATCCAAACTAGTACGTTTGTGCTTCCATTTCCTTCAATATACTACACACCATCCATCACCAAAACTGTTATGAATCCCTTATATTTTCTGCTCTGCTTTCCTGAGACCGTCATAAACATACCTAGCACAATACGTCAAACAAATGAACAAACACCTGCCTCTTCCTCCTTGACTCCAAGAGAACTGAGTTTGTAAAGCAGTGCAAGTCATTTTAATAACTCGGGCGATACCAACAACCCAAAAACCATAGGGAAGGGTATTATTGCATAACACATCCGATAATAATTACATCCCGGAAGCTTGCCTTATTGTATAATGTGCGTTTAAATGTCTCATTACTTCAATAATCTGCGTACAAATCACAGCAATGCCTGTAGAATCTTTGTCGGTGGCAAGTAATTACCTGCCTCTCCACCCTCCGACGTGCATAGAGGAATCTGGCCAGGTTTGTTTTAGCCAATCAGCGTGCAACCCCTAAGCTACTGGAAGTTATAAACAAAAGAACCTCGTGGGAACTTCTGTTATGATTGAGACTGGTTGAGGCTGGATATTAGTAAAGTGTATAATATAGTAGCTTTGATTCCTACACGATTTAGATTATTCTATGGCGATTACTCAAAGAATCGGCATATCATTACAGCGATTTTATAAAAATCCTTCGTTTTTCCTTGGGACCTGATATGATTCACTTACATATAGTGCGCAAGTCTTGTTGTTTGTTTTCTCTTTATCAGTCAAAGACCGAATTATATTTTATCCGAAAAAAAACGTAGTTACTTTTAGTTACATTAAAAAGAAAAAAAAAAAAAGAACTACAACTAATCAGGGGCATCACTTCACAAAAGGCTTGGGACGGGCGCAAAGAATGCATTTAGGGGCCTAACTTAAACAAACTTAAAAGAAAACTCTTAGCATTGCATGTATAACCCTAGTGAAGCAATGGATATTTCTCAATTGGAGTAAAATACCAGTACTTCTTAGACTGCTAGACTAACGTTACTGACTTGGAGCTGTTTTACTATAATATCCAACAGTTATTGTGTATAGAAAATGTATGTGTCATATTTTATTTAATCACAAATGCACTATTTAAAAAGGGGGTTATGATATGTCATTCTTTTTGCCTTTTTAATACACATGTTTTCACAAAAATTAATTTGCTCTATCAGAAAATGGATTTAGCTCCTTTACATTCCTCAGTAACAACAATACAAACATGTCCCAACATGACCCGAGCTGCACGCAGACAGCTCTGAAATAGTGATCCCCCATCCCCCACCCCAAACCCTATTGGCTCACACACACAGGGGTACATTTACATATACACAGTCCAATCATTCAGCTCCTGCGCAAACAGCTGACTAGCGGAACCAAACATAAATCACATCACAATCAACAAAGACGGCTATCTACATACAGCTGCCCTGTGCATGTGACACCCCAGGAAGCGCACCATCACGGCCTAGACACGAAACGCACTTCCACTCACAGACTCACGCGATGTGACACACACAAACGGCAGGAAAGACAGGACAGCACGCACCCACACACACAATATACTAACACTAATACTCCCTCTCCCCTCCTCCCCCCCAATGTCCAGTCCCAAACAGTCCCAAATTAACCAGCCGTTGCACTGCGCCTCGCTCAAATGCTTCCTGGCCCGAAACCTGGCTGCTGTTTGGCGAGGGCTGGGTGCCGCAGCCACAGCGTGGGGCATGTTCTCACTGGTAGCACAGGACAGTCTCTTCCTGGCAGTGTGAGGTACTCTCTCGCTGGTGGTGCAGCACTGTGCAGTCTCTCACTGGTGGCTGCGTGGGTCACGCTCTCTCTGGTTGCACAGGACAGTCTCTTCCTGGCAACGTGAGGTACTCTCTCGCCGATGGCGCTGTGCAGTCTCTCACTGGCAACGGTGCGGGGTAGTCTTTCTGGTAGTGCCAGACAGTCTCTTCCTGGCGGTGTGAGGTACTCTCTCTCTTGTGGCGCCGCGCTGTGCAGTCTCTCACTGGCGGAAGCGAAGGGTACTCTCTGGTAGCGCAGGAAATTTTCTCGGGTGGCGCAGAACACTCTCTCCCGGGCAGCGCAGGACACTCTAAGATGGCAGTTGTGGAGTGGATCTCTCTCTCAGCAGCTGCGGCACGGGGCTTTCTTTTCTCACGTGGTAGCGCTAGTCTCTCTCCTTGGGTCTTTTCCTCTTGGGTGGCTGTCTCTCTCTCTCCCAGATCAATGTATCCCCCCTGCTTCTTTTGGTTGCTTCTGACAGGGAAACTTCTGTAGTATTCAAATCCTGCTTACTTCTGACACCAGTGTTGCGGCAGCGGCGTGTGGTGCCATGCTTACCAATATACACCTTTTAAGGGTGAACCTCCCTGCTGGAAATTCCAGCAACTGACTAGCTTAAACTGGTCTAGCTGGTGACCAGCTAGGGTTGAGTTTTGGAACAACTTAGCTGGTTTACTGCTGGTCTGACCATCTTGTCCCATCACTTGCTGGTCTGATCACCATACCATATCTAAATTGAATCAATGTTTGCTCAGTTAAGCCTAGGATATTAATAGTGATTTAGGTTTTAGATATTCTTACTTGTACCTTTCTGACAGAATCAGTTTTTTTTTTTTTTTTTTTTTTTTTTTTTTTTAAGCCAGCGTGATTAAACAGCTTTTTCCTACCAGGCATGCCCAGTCCTATCCAGTTCTTTACATATACAGCTATATCACTTTGCTGTTTTGTTGCTTGCTTCTCTTCAGTCAAGAGCACTGACTGCAAACCTTAGCTAGTATTTACTGAAATATTACACCTGGGTAAAGATGTCTTCACTTTTCCTTTAAGGTACATTCTAAATGTTTGTATTACTGATAGAGTGAAAGCGCAGATACAGCACATAACTTGCTCTTTTAAATGATTAATCATATGGACAAACCACTAGGACAAACTGAAGACATAACTACAAAAAATGTAGTACTCTAAGATAAAATATAGCAGACTTGGGACAAAAATAGTTATATTTGGTATTTAGTGGAGTTTACTGTATATACAGTGGTTTGCAGAAGTATTCACCCCCCTGCAAAGTTTTCACATTTTGTTGGCACCTGAGCGGACTCCTCGACACTTTCAAATTAGACTTTACATGTAGAATCTACACAAACTACTCCACATTGATAAAGTTAAAAAATGCATATAGAATATAAATAAGTAAGATTTACAGAGAAAAACAGATTAATCTCAGTTGCTACTGCAGCCCTAAATCAGCTCAGGTGCAAATTATTTGTTTGAAAGGTCACAAAATTAGTGAAATGGTTTCAGCCTGTGTGTACTCAAAGTGGTTTAATTTGTAGATAATTTCCCTCAGGTATATAAAGACTTTCAAGCTGCAACTCACATAGTGATCCGACAAAGTAACCATGAAGACCAAAGAGCTTTCAAAACAAGACAGGGATAAAGTGGTAGAGAGGCACAGAGCACGAGAAGGGTACAAGAAAATTTCAAAGGCGCTGATTACCCCTCTCAGCACAGAGAAGTCCATCATTAAGATGTGGAAGATGCATCATACCACCCAGATACTACGTAGATCAGGTCGCCCTCCGAAACTGAGAAATCGGGCAGCAGGAAATTGGTTTGGGATGTCACTCTGAAGCCAACAATGACCATGAGAGATCTGTAAAGTTCTGTGTCTGAGATGGGAGTCAGTGTTCACTCATCAACAATAAGCCGGTCCCTACACAAAGCTGGCCTGTATGGACGGGTGGCAAGAAAGAAGCCATTACTAAAAAAGCCTCATCTTAAAGCACGTATGGAGTTTGCAAAAAAGTACACACATTTCAAAGTAATAAGTTACTGTAACCAGTCACAATTTTTTTCAAGTAATTGTAACTGATTACTTTTTAAAAATAACTTCCCCAATGCTGGGTACAGAGGTTTAATTTGTGAGGAAATGGGGTGTGACACATCAGGCTGAGCTTGCTATTCTTGTCTTTTGTGTAAAATAACAGCACTCCACAAGCACAAGTAGTTTTCTTAAACAGGGCAGGCCTGTATGTTTATTTTAAACACAAAAACAAAAATAAACAAAACAAAAACTTAACTCCTTCCAGGAGTGCTAACTACTACGAGTGTTTCAGGATTTTAAACTAATAAACTGGACGACTAAGCCGTTTACCAGACTCAAACACATATACTCTCTACACAGTACGTTTTCTTTGTCCCTGCTAGTCTCACCTTAATGGAGCCCTGGATTCTCCTTTTATAGGATGTGGCTGCTTCCAATTGTCACCAGTTATTCTATTTTCACATGTTTTTGGCAGTGAGGAATTAACCCCATCCCTGCCAACCACCACCAAAACACACAAATACCAGTACTTTACAGGCAGAGCTCTTGATCTGCCATATGAGGATTAACAACATGACCTTTTTAGTAGTGATACACCAGAGAAATAGTTGGTTTACTTGTTTACAATTTCTCTGTTATGTCAGTGAAGACATGCACAGGGATGTGTTGGTGCTCAACCGTTATAACAAGTGAGCTGATTGGCTGTCGAGATTCAGAACTTATAGCCGCGTTGCCACCGGTGTTGTTTATCTGAAGGAAAAAAAACAGTGTGTGTGTGTGTGTGTTGTCCTGTCTTTCCTGCCCTTTTGTAACTGATTAACTGATGTAACACCGTGTGAGTGGAAGTGCGTTTCGTGTCTAGGCCTTGCTGGTGCGCTTCCTGGGGTGTCACATGCACAGGGCAGCTGTATGTAGATAGCTGTTTTGTTGGTTGTACTGTGATTTGTGTTTGGTTCTGCTAGTCAGCTGTTTGCGCAGGAGCGAGGGTCTGAACGATTGGACCATGTATATGTAAATGTACCCCTGTGTGTGTGAGCCAATAGGGTTTGGGGTGGGGGATGGGGGATCATTATTTCGAAGCTGCCTGCGTGCAGCTCGGGTCATGTTGGGACATGTTTGTATTGTTGTTACTGAGGAATGTAAAGGAGCTAAATCCATTTTCTGACAGAGCAAATTAATTTTTGTGAAAACGTGTATTAAAAAAATATATATATCGCAATAGATTAACTTCCTATGCTATAGGCCAAATACTCTATCGGTTTAACCATTGGATTAAATGTGACTGGAGCCTAGGAAGTGATAGGTACCAGAAAGCAAATGCAAGTTTTAAGCTACTGTGTTTGTATTTAAAGACGTACTGTATTACAGTATAATCGTAAATCTCGAAAAACTACTCACTTCTAAATCTTTTGTAGTCATTTTTGTATTACTTTAGTATAAATACATGTTAATTTGGATTCATATGTTGTTTTTTTCTAACTTTATGTGAACGAAAAGACACACATTGGCCTGTTTTCCCATTGGAAATAGTGATATTTTGAAATATCACTGTCCTGGTCACAAAAACAAAGTTTGTGGGGAATAATAGCCATTTTCTATACTTTTGAGGCATAAGCAATTAGGAAATAACACTTACTACCCAGGAACAAAAATTGTGTTACATAGTGTAGTTTTTTCCACCGGTCGGGAAGTCGGTCAATCTAGAAAAAGACGAGACTCCGTTGCAAGAACGTATTGACCTGGAAGGGAAACAATATAGCAGCCGCAGATTGTAAAGGCAGCTTTATTCATTTACCAAGAGGTCATGCATGACAGCATATAAGGGGGATAGAGAATCATAATCTCTTCCTTCGCATTGGTTTGTAGTGAGTAAGAACCAGAAGGACAGTGAAACTACATTGCTACAGAATATTCGCAAGTGTTTTGTTTGTGTCTGTTAGTAATCGTCTGTGTTTGTAAATCACTAGAGGGCTAACACATTCTGGAGCTGTCACCAGAGGCCAGCACAAACCCGGGACAGCACTTCACTTGTTCCACTGTAAAATGTATTGTACCACAATCACTAATTCACACACTAAACTGACTTGTGTATGTGTTTTATGTTTAATGTGGAATAACAGCACTGTTATTTTGGGACCAGCCCAGGGATTATAAATGTAAGTAATACACACCGCTGTATTACTTACCAGCATTATTATTTACTGTTTGTTTCACCGTCCGGCACTGGACATAAAAATAAATAAAACAAACCTTTTCACCTGGATTACAATTGTCTGTCTGTTCTTTAATCACCTGCACTTGCACTCTATCAACCACTTTGCCACAAGACGCCATCAGCCTTGATTCTCAGCTTCTTACAGGGATCACGTGTATACATGGAGACATAAAATATTACCCCTCCGTTGTAACGTTTATATCATTATAAAATGAGGGTGGGAGTGGTCCCCAGGCTACCCCATCAAGTGATCCTGGGAAGAGATTATCCCAGTTTATTTAAACTGGTTGAAAATAAACAAAAAATAGATCCTCAAGACAAAAAACCACAGGTTACTAATTAAAGGTTTATTGTTTTGTTTCCTTTTGTTGGTGAAGCCTTATTTATTGGACTAGCTCCCAAGAAATGCTATAAAGCATGTCGACAACAACGTATAGAGAAAAAGAAAGGGGCTCAGGGTAATAGGGGGTTGTTGGGGAAAACAGGTAAACGAGGACAGAAGGGGTGAGCATTCATTGTACGGATGCAGACATAGTTAAAGAGACAGGGGAATTGACAGTAGAGGAGATCAGAAACACAGATAATTGATATGATATGATGTCTCCAGTAACAGGATAGTTTGGTAGAGATCAGACAGAGGACCCCACATTGATTAATATTAGAGAAAGAGTAATTTCAGTAAACGGTATTCCAGTAGAAAATGTTGTAAATCCCCACGAACACTTTATTAGAAAAAAACAAATTGTTATATAGAGTGACTGAGATTAATGGGCTTAGGGTAGAGCAGCTGTTACTACCTCCAGCATATCAAGGTAAAATGCTTCGGCTAGCACATAATCTCTTATTTGAGGCACACTCATGTACAGGAAAGACGCTCCATAGAATACTTCAGATTTTATTGGATAGGTGTTCATAAAGCAGTTGAACAATTTCGCGATCTTGTCCTGAATGTCAAAAAGCTAGCCCCCAATCGTATTTCAGGGCTTCCCTCCAATCTATGCCAATTATTAATATACCTTTTAATAGGATTGCAATAGATTTGGTGGGACCCCTGTATAAATCAGCTCGAGAAAATGAATATGACCTTGTTATCATAGAATATGCCACACAGTAGCCTGAAGGTACCCCTCTTAGAAACATCACATCCAACCTGATTGTTAAAGAGTTAATACAAGTCTTCTCCTGGGTTAGGAATTCTGAAAGAGATCCTCACGGATCAAGGAACCCCCTTTGTTAACTGTATAATGTGAGATTTATGTGCAATGTTACAAATTATCCCGATTAAAAATTCAGTTTACCATCCACAAATGGGTGGCTTAGTTGAATGTTTTAATAAAACAGTTAAATCCATGTTAAGAAAAATAATTTGTAAGGATGGGAAACATTAGGATTTTTGTTGCCTTACCTGATGTTCGCTATCCATGAAGTTTCCACGGGCTTTCCCCATTTGAGCTCTTATACAAACGACAACCTAAAGGGATCCTTGAAATTACCCGAGAAACATGGGAAGAACAGAACCCAGAAGGTAAAAATGTAGTATACTATGTTATCCAAATGCAAGATTGTATCAATAAAGTAACCCCTATTGTACACAGTCATTTAAAACAGGCAGAAGAGAGACAGCTTGCTATTATAACCAACGTGCTGGAGTCAGATAGTTTAAACCAGGGGGTTGGGTCTTAACACTTGTTCCTACTCATGAAAGTAAGCTTTTCCAACAATGGGAATGACCCTATGAGATCATCAAGTCTGTAGGGCTAGTAAATTATAAAGTAAAACAAGTTGGTAAGCATAAACCAGAACAAATCTCTCACATTAATCTACTAAAGCCATAGGTGGATTGTGAGGCTCTAATAGGAGAGGCTGAACCAGTTTCCCCGAGTTTACAGAAAAACAGGTACATGAAATACAGAAGATAATAAAACAGAATTCTGGTATCTTTTCGACTCTTCCGGGCCACAATCATCAATCAACATGATACTGTAACGGCCCCAGGAGTTAATATTAAATTGAAGTCAAGAGGGCTGATGTAAAACAGGAGATTGAGTTAATGAAAAATAAAATGTAATAGAGGAGTTCAATAGTCCCTGGAGCAGCCCCATCGTCATGGTCGCCAAACCTAATGGCACCTGAAGATTTTGTAATGATTTTAAACAGCTGAATAAAGTATCTAAGTTTGAAGCCTACCCTATGCCAAGTTTAGATGAACTGATAGAAAAGTTAGGAAAAGCACAGTATCTCACTACTTTGGACCTTACAAAAGGGTATTGGCAAATTCCCTTGACACCTAATGCCAGAGAGAAAATAACCTTTGACACCCCTTATGGTTTATATCAGTATAAAGACATGCCTTTTGGGATCCTGGAGCACCAGCATCTTTCAATGTCTTGTGGACAGGGTATTAAGACTGCACGTGGAGCATGCATCAGCCTACATAAATTATATCATCATATATTCTGAGGTATGGGATGATCATTTAAGCAAAGTAGAAGCTGTCCTGAACTGTTTAAAAGAACCAGGTTTAACAGCTAATCCAGAAAAATATTTTGTGGGATTGAGAGAGGCTAAATACCTAGGGTACATGGTAAATACCTATGGTACATAGTGGGAAGTGGGGTGGTCAAACCACAGATAAATAAAATTGATGCCATTAAAAACTGGCCAACTGTATTAACAGTAGCTAACTTCTCACAACAGATTATAATACAAACAGAGGCGTCCGATATAGGACTAGGTGTAGTCTTATCACAAATAAAAGATGGAATAGAACATCCCATAATGTACCAAAGTAGAAAATTGTTACCCCGGGAAACAAGGTATGCCATAGTAGAGAAAGAACATCTAGCTATAAAGTGGGCCATAGAATCACTGCTAATATTATTTGTTAGGAAGACCGTTTGTACTAGTTAGCGATCATTCACTCCTAAAGTGGATGAAGGAAAATAAAGAACGGAATGCTGGAGGTGCTAGGTAGTTACTCACATTGCAGAGGTTTAAATGGAAAGGAAAATATAACGCGGGAAAATAACGCTGATGGTTTGTCACGGGTACATTATGGCAGTAATGAGGCCCGCTCAAACCAATAGATTAGAGCAGGGGGAGAGGATATGTGGCAAATAGAGTGTATGTATAATTAAGAACAATGGAAATAGCTAGGGATATTTTCATTGTTATTAATAAAAATTTGCCACAGTATAATTATAGGATATAAGAAAAACTGCATTATGGTTTGGTATAAAAATGGTTAAAACTGTCCTGAGTTGACTGTAAAGAAACTGCATTTACCAGAAATACTGGCTTCAGGCATGGGCAAGTCCAAAATATAAGTTTTGTGTTTAAACATGGATGTCACGAAAAATAAAAGTTTTTAAGAGGAATTAACTAACCTTAGTGGTTGTATCTTAAACAAACCGACAGCAAGGGAAATGCTGATTCTGGAAACAAAGGAACTCTGTTATAATCTACTAAACTATGGCTGTTTTATTTTCTTGATGGACAAAAAGTGTGACCCGTAAATAACAGTGTCTTGTGCAGCACAAAAGAAACCAGCACTCTGGTTTATTGTTTGGTAACGTACATTGGGCAAAGGACACCGAAAGTTTTAGTTCTATTTTAACGTTTAAAAATATTTCATTGTTTGTGTTATTGGTCCTTGGAAAAACTCTGTTCAATATAAATGTTGATTATAGAAAGGACAGGCTTTAAAGAAGGACTGTGTGTTTTGGAAACAATTAATTAGCTAATCATACGGGTTGCACAGAGACACAGAAGAAACCTTGGGTACCTGACATTAAAATAAAACATTAAAGAAGGAACTGGAACTTCAAAAATGCATTACAAATACACACAAAGACAGTGTCTGTTTTAAAAGTGTGTTTATTATTGGATGGGACTGTTTTATTGAATTCCTTTGTTATATACTGCAACCGGTTCCTGAAGACCAGTGCAACGGGCAGATTTGAAACCAACCAGGGAGTTTGGACCTGGAAGACAGAAAATCATTGGAATTACAAATATATAATAACGCTGGACTTGGGTCAATTTACAGACCTAAGGATACTTACCTCTGCAACGACTGAAGAAGACTGCAAGAGGGGGACTGGATAACTACCTCTTGCATCATCCATCGACCACCTAGAGGGGTGCCAACTGTCCAGCAGAGGACAGTATGCCTATCTTGCAACCAGTGCCCTCTAGTGGAGAACCTCTACAAAAAAACTGGAAAACGATCAGAGAAAGGATTTAAGCAAAAGACATTCAATAAACAGTGAGCAAACCAATGGTGGTGTGATACTTACAGTTCAGGGCACAAAAGAGGAACATGTGAAATGTGCAGTTTCAAGAATCATCCATGGACTGTGCATTACTGAAAAAACATTAAATGTTAAGATTATTATTTAAGAATTATAAATTAACAGTGGTGTGTTGCACAAAATACTGTGTACTAAGCATCAGCCCTTATAAATGACCCTTCATGAATGTAAGTTTAAGTGTGAACAATAAATTATTGTTTATTAAGAGCGTCTCACTTCTCCAAGCTCTGGTTTCGCGTCTACTTCCTCTTCCAACTACCTGCATCTCTCAGTTACCTACCAACAGTAAACACAGTCTTTCACTGTGATATATATATATATATATATATATATATATATATATATATATATATATATATATATATATATATCTATATAGAAAGTCTAATTTAGAAATTTATAGAAAATTAATTAAAAATAAAAACTGAAATAGCTTGGTGGAGAAGTGTCCACCCCCCCTTGTAATAGTAATCCTAAATTAGCTCAGGTGTAACCAATCGCCTTCAAAATCACACACCAAGTTAAGTGGCCTCCATCTGTGTTAAAGTGTAGTGATTCACATGATTTCATGATAAATTCAGCAGTTCCTGTAGGTTCCTGCGGGGTAGTGCATTTCAAAGCAAAGACTCAACCATGAGCACCAAAGCTGGAGGGGTCAGTGGCACATGTGAGCAGTCTGTTGCTCCCAACATGCTGGGAAATGCCAGTAACAACTGAGACTCTTTAAAACATGCTTTCAAAACTTCTTAACAAGTTGATGCAATTGTAAGTGTTGCAATTGCCCGCAGCTTCAGTACATCTCATTACAATATTTGTGATCCCTCATTTGCACTGAGTCTCCACCCTGTTTTTGCAAATTTCTGCAGGAACGTCCAGAATTACATATTCATTTAACAGTAAAGCGCAAATAAGATTGGAACCAGCAAAGCGTTTGTTAAAGTGATGCTAACAGCGTTGTATTTCTTTAGTGCATTGCACGCTACACTTCCGTTTGCATGTGGATTGCAACGATTGCAACAGATGCAACACTTTAGTCTATCTACCTATTTGTTTTCGAGAAATTTCTAGAAATTATAAATTATATATGCATCTTCGAGTCGGCAAGATTGAACATTTCACTGGCAGTCATGTTATTACACTTAATATTCAAAACATGTAATTTGCTTTATATATATATATATATATATATATATATATATATATATATATATATATATATATATATATATATATATATATATATATAGCTCTGGAAAAAATTAAGAGACCACTGCAAAATTATCAGTTTCTCTGGTTTTACTATTTATAGGTCTGTGTTTGGGTAAAATGAACATTTTTGTTTTATTCTATAAACTACTGACAACATTTCTCCCAAATTCCAAATAAAAATATTGTCATTTAGAGCATTTATTTGCAGAAAATGACAACTGGTCAAAATAACAAAAAAGATGCAGTGTTGTCAGACCTCGAATAATGCAAAGAAAATAAGTTCATATTCATTTTTAAACAACACAATACTAATGTTTTAACTTAGGAAGAGTTCAGAAACCGCTTTCATGCGTCTTGGCATGCTCTCCACCAGTCTTTCACATTGATGTTGGGTGACTTTATGCCACTCCTGGCGCAAAATTTCAAGCAGCTCGGCTTTATTTGATGGCTTGTGACCATCCGTCTTCCTCTTGATCACATTCCAAAGGTTTTCAATGGGGTTCAGGTCTGGAGATTGGGCTGGCAATGACAGGGTCTTGATCTGGTGCTCCTCCATCCACACCTTGATTGACCTGGCTGTGTGGCATGGAGCATTGTCCTGCTAGAAAAACCAATCCTCAGAGTTGGGGAACATTGTCAGAGCAGAAAGAAGCAAGTTTTCTTCCAGGACAACCTTGTACTTGGCTTGATTCATGCGTCCTTCACAAAGACAAATCTGCCCGATTCCAGCCTTGCTGAAGCACCCCCAGATCATCACCAATCCTCCACCACAATTCACAGTGGGTGCGAGACACTGTGGCTTGTAGGCCTCTCCAGGTCTCCATCTAACCATTAGACGACCAGGTGTTGGGCAAAGCTGAAAATTGGACTCATCAGAGAAGATGACCTTACTCCAGTCCTCTACGGTCCAATCCTTATGGTCTTTTGCAAACCTCAGCCTGGCTCTTCTTTGCTTCTCATTGATGAAGGGCTTTTTTCTAGCTTTGCATGACTTCAGCCCTGCCCCTAGGAGCCTGTTTCGAACCGTCCTCGCCGTGCACTTCACCCCAGCTGCAATTTGCCATTCTTTTTGTAGGTCACTTGATGTCATCCTACGGTTGCTGAGTGATATTCGAATGAGTTGGTGGTCATCCCGGTCAGTGGAGAGTCGTTTTCGCCCTCTGCCGGTCTGTAGCTTTGTTGTCCCCAATGTGTGCTGCTTGACCTTGTTCTTATGAACCGCCGTCTTTGAAATTTTAAGGATGGAAGCAACCCAACGCTCACTGTATCCCTCAGTAAAGCCAGAATTGAACCCTTCTTTTCCTCACTCAAAACTTTCCTTTTCAACTCTTTGGGCATGGTCAATAGTTATTTTTTGATGCCAATTACTTTTGAGGTACTACTAGCACTGTTTTGCCATCCAGCTGGTCCTATTGCAAGAGGATAGTGATGACCACAGGAGTGGTTTTTATACTTTTCCATTTAAATAAGATTTGGTTCAGGTGATCCCCTAATCAGTACCTCATTCAGTAGAATGAGGTGTGCCTGTGTTGGAATTCAGCAGACACTGGAATGGAATGGCTGCCATACATGTAGAGATGCTGATTTAAGAAAAATTTGCAGTGGTCTCTTAATTTTTTCCAGAGCTGTGTGTGTATATATATATATATATATATATATATATATATATATATATATATATATATATATATATATACATATATATATATATATATATATATATATATATATGTGTGTGTGTGTGTGTGTGTTATATTATATATATATATATATATATAATATATATCATATATCTATATGATGGATATAATATATAATATAATAATATATATATGATATATTATCGACTGAATTCATTAAAAGAACAGATATTACAAAAGAGCATCAAAAAAGTTAACCTGAAAGTCATTTATAAGGAAGTTCATTTTTAAAAGATCAGCCACACATAATTATAAGCATGTGGGTTCATCAGGAGGTCCTGCTGTTTTCTGCTTGACTTTGTAACAATATAAACATAGCCTTCAGTGCATTCATTCATGGTTACCCTGTAAACAGTCTGCATTTAAAGGGCATATGCTTTACTTTAATGTCACACCCAAGAACCTGCACTGTCGTGTTTGCCTGAATGAAGTCTTCTTACGCTTTAAGCACATAAATGACTGACAGTGTGTGGCAATGTGTTAGCGGAAGCTCCACAGTTCTGCTGTTCTCTTTATTTCCCTGTCAAGCTTGTTGAGAACCACAACAGATCATAAAGGTTTGGTAGTCAGTTGGGTGAAGCAGAATGGATTTTGGTTGAGTTCATACTAGAGGTGTGATAATATGACAAGTTTGATTATGACAGGTTCTATATTAAATAGTGCTGTCAGACCGTTATCTATTGATATGAAATAACTGTGTAAACAAAGGGAAACCGAGGGATTTCTGTTTTTGTTGAAAAACTGGTTTTATACCGTTGACTTTATACCTAATTTTAACCTTTCTTACAGGCAAATACTCGGAAAATGAATACTGGCACACCCCTAGTTCATACAGTAAAACATTCTTTACTATTATAGAACAAAGCAAACATGTATGAGTTCATTTGCAACAGGTGTGCATACTAAAGATCCAACCCAGCTATGTACTTATTGTTCAGTTATTATGTTGTTAGTCTTAGCAAATAAATCATGTCATGATTACAGCTCCAGCATTATTATTACAGGGGTATCCATTCTGACAGGGATAGGGCCTCCATATGTATATCACAATTACATTTTTACACATTACATTTGTCTTGAGAGAAGATGTCAGATGACAGACAATGTCTATGCAACCAGCTACTTTGTTTTTATATGTATTGTTTTTTTAAGCGTCAGTATTGTATACTGGGGTAACCAATAGGGGTACCAGAAAGATGCAGTTAGTGTCCGATATGCAGGGGAAATGGTATTTGAAATTACAGATTGGAGTGTCTTTGGACATGTGGTAATTCTTACATTCACCAAGGGCCATGTTTATTGATACACTATGGAATACCAGCTATAACACGGAGTTGCTTGTGATGACTACGATACAGACATTCAATCATTAAAATTGTGTTAATTAAAATAGGTCAGTGAAGCTGGTTTAAGGAAGATAGAATCCCTTTTCTCAACAAAGTCTGCATCATACCTGTGTTTCAAATGCAAAACTGGCAGATTTTTTAGGATTTTTAGGGAACTTCCAGAAAGCCACAGTTCAACTGTGAGAAGCTATCAGGACAATTGTGTAACATTCCCACCTATTTGTGTCTCCTCTGGTTTGGGGGTTAACCCAAAGGCTATATGTTGGATATCTGGGAGTAATTGAACACATGGTATCATTACTTGATGTACCATCAGTAATACAATGGGTTTCTGCTAATGCCCAACACATACAGAGGAATGTTCTGTGTTGTTTACACTCTCTCCAACACACAGGAGAATTTTCATTTATCATACATTGTTGCTGAGAAACCCAGAAACTTTATAATCTACCAAATTAAAATGGAGCATTTTGCAAAAATTAATTTCAATTCTGTCACTGCTTTCATTTGGAATGCGCCATGCAGTCAGTGGATGTTTAAACTGCTTTGTTGAGAGGAACTTGACATTTAAACAAGCTGTAAAACAATGTATAAAAGATTAAGCACACAACCATTCTGGGTAACTGATGTCATTGTTATTATTTTGTACTGTTTATTTTTCTTTTTATAATTTACTGATACTGTATCCAGCTGGAAATTCCTGTTCATAGATACTGTGCATTGTCTCAGTGATTCATTTCCTAAATATCATGTAATATTTGTATTAACTAATTTTGCGCTGAACTTCAAGAATTCCTAATTCCCAAACATATTGTCCTCCTTTCTCATATAAAACAATTAGAATAATTACCAAATTCCAACCAGGGTCTTTAATAATTCAAGTCGATTGCCTTTACTGGTGAATCAAATCAGATTACTAAGACTATCCTCCTGACTACAGCAGAACACATTATGTATTAAACCATGTACAGTATTCCGAGAACTGCCTTTTGTTTTCTTTGTTGCACATATCGTTTATATTTTGATATTAAGAAACAGGCGTTAATCTTACACACGTACAATGATTTCTGCATTGTTGCAAGGCTGTCTTCATTGTTGATATAGGGAGGGATGGTTAGCAGGAACAATAAGCATGTTCTTGCTTGTCATGTGTAACAGTCAGTGTTGTGTGATACATTGCCATTACAGATCCTGTCCCCTGTCAGTGAGATGATATTTGGTTAAAAGCTCTAAAACCATGAATGCGGAGGAGCCCAGCTGTATAGTATAGCTGTTGTATAGTGGTTAGGATGCTCGTTTGCAGTGCGGAGTTGCAGGTTTGTGCCCAGCCTCCACCCGGTTACACATGGCAATAATTAATTATTTTACAAGGACCCAGCCTTCACCCTAATACACATGATAATAATTATGTTTTTTACAAGGCCTACCTTGAAAAAGGAGAAAGAACTTCGATAGTATGTTTTAGACTACCAATGGTTTCTGCTCTTACACAGTACTGTTCAATTACATGAAAACTGCCTTGCAACAACTTGTTACCTGATGGTATTGAATATTAACAGCATGGTACAAACAATTTCCATTTACTTCCACACTTATTACACTAGTAGTTACCATTTAAGAGCAAAAATCATTACTAGTTACCTGGTTATTACAAAGTTACGTGTGCCCAGTGATCTGAAGTGATATTTATATTTAGCAGTATTAATAGAAACAACAACTGTAAGAATTTTATTTTCTTTTAGACCCATATAGAATCCCTTCCCCTGTATATCAACAACTTTTACCAGCTATTTTTGCCATGTAAAGAATTAAAACTATCAATCTTGATAAACCGGTTGAAAATTGCTCAACTTGTTACTTCAGCAGTTACCAGAAAGTTATTTTTTGTTTCCTGGGCACAGGCTTCTTGGCCAGGTAGAAGACATTCCTTTGAAACCTTGCCATGGCAGACTGCTTCAATTTCAAATCTTGGAAAGCCTGGATCCTTGACAACACCCGTTATTGCTTCCCTCGTTTGGGTTTGGTTGCAGTGCAACACTGGCGTGCGGGTTGTAAAGTTTAGGTGCTTTCAACAAAGACTCTGGCTGTTATACAATGTCACCTGCTGACTGCAGTGTTGGCTTGAGTGCTGAGAAACACTAATTACCTCACATGAACAAGCTGGCTGGTGGTGATGTCAGACTGGAAGAAGATGGACATAGAGACAGTACTGTAAGAAGATGGAGACAGTACTGCAGGGTATGAAAGCGCTGCTGATTGTTTTATTAATAAAGAGGTTGAAAAAAACAAAACACTCACAGGAACAAAAAGGCACAGTGGCCAAAGCAAATATACACTAAACAAACAGACATTAAACAGACACAGGACAAACACACTAAACAAACAGACACTAAACAAACATACACAGAACAAACACTAAACAAACAGATGCAGAAAAAACAGACATAGAACAAACAGACACAGAACAAACACAGAACAAACGAGACTAAACAAACAGACACTAAACAAACAGACACAGAACAAACACAGAACAAACAGACACTAAACAAACAGGTGCAGAACAAACAGACACTAAACAAACACATACAGAACAAACAGACACAGAATAAACAGACACTAAACAAACAGACACAGAACAGACACTAAACAAACAGACACAGAACAAACAGACACTAACCAAACAGACACTACCCAAACACTGACCAAACCCTGAAAAAAACAAGTATCATGCTGGTGTCAAACCAGCACGAGTAGCAATTGTTATTTTCATTTCAGTTTCTCTTTCACTTATGTTCTTTCTCCCTGAACCCACCAACCCTGTGTGCGTAAAACACCCACTCTTTTATGCAGCTGCGCCGAGACTCGATTGCTAATCAATCATTCACTTGAATCTCGGCAGTCTGCACTTGAACTAATTGAACACTCCCTGTGCCCCCATACAAATACCCACTTTAATCTGCATGTGAAGTGATTGTGCAATCCCTGTGCTTAAATACAAATATGCATTCACACGCCGTGCACCACTACACACATACATATAACCAATAAAATTACACACAGGGGCAGGGCACCCCACCACACCTCATAAAAACATTTCATTCTGCTGCGTTCTCAAATGCCTATCAGGTCTGTTAAAACACAAACTACTGAGTCCTGGCACAATCTAATACAGTTGAATAGGTTGTGGGAAAGGGCAATGATTTTAACTGAGATAAGATATGGTAAAAAAAAAAAAAAAAAAAAGTATGTTGCAAAGCCAGTTTTGCCTTAAGGCTATGTTTTAACATAAACTTGGTAATTTAATTTTAATCAGTGATGGAAAACCATTGTATTAAAGAATCTAATAGTTCAAAAGTATAGTTGTCAGCCTTTCAACGGGTTCTGCTACACCCCTAAGCACTGTAGAGACACAGTTTTCATCTATAGTGTTTTTCCCATTGGCATAGGTCTGTACAAGTAAGTCTGTGATTTTCGAATGTGTGTATTGCTCACTCCAGCACAAAGCTTTCAACCGGAAGCAGTTCCCCTCTCTGCTGCGTGCTACACACTGAAACAACACACTTCCATGAATGGGTGGGTGTGACAGGCTGCGGCTGCGGTGACAGGCTGCGGCTGCGGTGACGTCAGGCCAGATGCAGGAAGAATAATACGCACAAGGTACTGCAGTGCAAAAAGACACGTGGTGCGTCATTTACTAAAGAACAAAAATAAATAAAATAAACAAACAAAACACTGCTCACAGAGCAAAATAAATGGTCAAACAAAAACAAATCTCGCACACAAAAATATAGGTCCAGCTGGGCAGTAGCCTTCACAGATTCTCTATATTTTTAACACTCTCGCTCTCGCTCTCCTGTTCCTCCTCTGAACACACATACTGAGAGCTGAGAGCTGTAGGGTTTATATATAGGTGGCCATCTCCCTATTAGCAACAATTACACAATTAATAAATTGGGAGATGGCCACTTTCTGCACGAGGTTTTTAACCATTCCTGGCAGAGGACGAGTTACTCCCTCGCCTCTGCCAGAACACATTTCAAAACAAAAACACAGAGCGCTTCGCCATCATATCTAAATACAATAAATAAATATAAAAACAACAACCAAAACAATAATAAATACAATAAATAAATCATAATAAACAAATACAAAATAACACAGGGGCGGAGAGGGAGACCCCATTCTAAAAATAAATAAACAATACATTTACAGGGCTCCTCGTCCTGTCACAGTGGGCACCAAAAATCTTTCAAACAGTAAAACAGACTAAAATGTAGGGCCAAAGTACCTGATGCTAAGGGAAGGTATTTTTGTGTTAAATATGCAATTCCTTGAATGGTTTCCAGGAAAATATTATTAGCATAAAAAAAAAGCATAATCTAAGTCAAATGCTTCACAGCAAGCCAATTAAATACATTTCTATCCAAAGGGAGGCAGCACCAAAATGCTTGAAAGGCAAGGAAAAAAATCTGTCTTGTTAAGTTAAATGCTATGCCATGTATTGTGTTGTTCTTATTGTGTTATTGTGTCAAATTCTTAATACATCTTTAGTGCTTTCCTAGCTGTATAATAGTGTTTCAGTGTTTTTTGGTGGTAAATTGGCAGCAAAGGATTAACAGTGCGAGGCAGTTTAATAATTGTTGGCGGTTTTGTGAAACACTTTATTATTTCCACTGAGCTATTAGTGCAACATTATACTGATTTCTGGCAGCATAACATGGTTCCCATGGTTCTTCTCTCCAGCGATCAGTCAGAGCCTCTGTGGCAGGGTGAAAGTCCTAAATGTAAAAAGTGTGTGGGTGTTGGGAATATAGGTTTGGCAGGGATGGGGTTAATTTGTATCTCTGCCAGCAATCAGGGGTGTGGCCATTCTCCAGTTAGTGCTAAATGGTTCTAATTGGGGAGTGGCCACCTGTATTAAAAGCAACCAGAAATCCTTCCTCTGGAAGAAGGAGTGGGTTATTTTTTTGTTTTGTTTTTTGTAGGAGGCGGCAAGCTGTATAGTTTGCAAAGTTCAGTGAAGGCTCTGTCCAGCCTGGACAGTTTTTGATTTGGCCCTTGTGCCTACTATTTTGTTATTTGTGTTTGTTATTAAAAGTGTGCAAGAGCTCTAAACTGCAGCTCCAAACCTCTGAGTCTTATTACTGACACTACCCTGCTACAACCACCAACAACCCCCACCCGCCCCTTTCTCTGCACAATTGTCAACCCTTTTCCTATATCAGTAAGATGTAGTAAAACTCAAACTCATTGACATTTTCAAGTTACAACAAATACTGATTCCAGGGTATGAATAAGGGGCATTCCCCTCACTGTTAAGCAGTACTAGTTTTAACAAAAGAACAAGATGAGCTTCAGTACAGAAGTAACAGAGAGGTAAGGGGGGGGGGGGGGGGGGGTGAGAAAGCTGAGCTGCGAAAAGCAAACAATAGAAGCCGGCTTGGTGAGCCTATTGCTGTTTAGGTCTTGTCTTAAAAATGTAGGGCACCATTCTTTGAAAAATGTGTTCTTACACAAAATAGGAGCACAAGAACATAGGGAAATAGTTATGTATAAGAGGAGGCTGCTCGGTACAGCGATGCTTGTGAGGATTTGTAGTAGTGACTCAGTAGCAATGACATGGTTTGGTAACCCATTCCTTACATAGACAAATGATTAAAAAACATATTTAAAGAACAGTTAACAAAATATGAAGTGAATCATTTAAATGCTAAACACAGCCTGTCACCTATTAGTTAAGCCTCTTAAGCAGGAATGTATAATTATCAGTTGACTTGACTTGAATTCACCCACCCAGCTTATCAGCAGCAACAGAAAAAGAACACCCAGTTTATGTAGAATGGAGTACACTGGTACCAATATATTTGTCTACGTTTCATTTAGTTTCACTTTGTTATTGAATTAAAATATGGAGGCCAATTGGGAGCCCACGGTAAAGGTAATAAAAGCCTGGAGTTTCGTGGACAACAGTTTTGGATATACCATCTACCAAGACCTATCTCTGTAATAATGACAGTCTATCTTTAAAAAAGAAGTGCAAAAGTCCCACCTTGTCTTTATCCTTTGGTAATACTTTGGGGAATATTTCTTGCTGATCAAAATCTTTTGTACATTTTTGAAGAGAAGACAAATCTATTCAGCTTTTTGCAGTTCCCCATAATATCTTGCATGCAAAGTGCCTACAGTGTCAATAGAGTTTATCTCAATATTATTGCTCTGAAAACATTGTTTTAAAAAAAAACAAAAACTAGTCACTTTATATTGTTAGAATATGCACAGTGTAATAACTAAGGGCCATATTTACAAAGGATTTGGAGTAGCTTGCAGATGTCTTGAGATGCTTAATGTGATCAGTTTATGCAATGTAATTTTTAAAAGGGTGTCTGCTCTAGTGTTGTCAAGTGTGCTGTGCCTTGGAGTTATCAAACAAAATGACTAATACTTCATGCTGCACTGTATTGTGATTTATGTTAATGAATTATACTATAGCTATTTTTTTTTTTATTCCCCACACTAACAGCCTCCCTCAACAGAGGTTAGTTGTCACTAACCCTCTGTGCTGGAGGAGGTGGCCTTATATAAATATATTACATATTGTACAGTATAGAATCTGTATTCTACAGTATAGAATATATATTATCATTACATAAGCAAAACAAAGTAAAGTCATGATAAATTTCCTTTGACAAAGAAATTGCTTCATGTTTTCAATTATAGGGTACTTTTAAGTAATTCCTGTGCAGTACTATGATGCTAATGCATTGCCATTTTGTAATATAGTGTCAGTATAAAAAGGTACATATCTTTGCTTTATCGAGTTTTAATAATGCACAACTCAGTATTAAAGAAAGGGACCACATTTTCACAGACCGTGTTAGCCTACAAATCAATACAAAAGTACAGCAGCTCTTACTTTTTTTTTTTTTTTTTTTTTGCTGGTACTGCATTAGGTAATTTTTTGCTGCCAAAAGGCAGTCAAATGTTCTGCATTTTAATGGTTCTATTCACAGACAGCTGAACATTAAGAAAATTGATGAAACAGTGAAACAGGTTATTGATTTAGTTACATCACAGAGGAAAACTGGTTGAGAAACATCCCATATAAAGGACTGTGAAAAGCTGCCTGGTAAATGTAGATGCCAATATTTTCAACCACAAATAACTTCAATGTTGTGTCACTTTCTGAACAGAGTTTTCAATGTAATCTATATACAGCTTCCATAAGAAACCTCCCATTCCCATGCTCCCAATCTCAGTCCCAACCAGAAGATCATTTCGACTGCTAGAGAGGAATGGCAAAATAATTCCTAGGCATGTAAAAGCTGTGTAAGGCTCTGTGAATTCATGAAGGCTCCTATTTACAACATCTCGCCAACGATTACACAGCAACTTGCACTAACACACTTTAATACTCATGGTGCCTTCTTTGTGGCTTAAATAAATGAATGACATACTGTAAGCACACAGTGCTTATGCTCACAGTGTGCTGGGTTACCTGTTTGGGCCCAGCCTCCGCCTTGTTACACATGAGCAACCAAAACAAGTTATTTCAGAGAAGTAAAATACTGTATCACCAAAGATCTCCATGACCCGAATCTGCCGCTTATAAAAATGCACCATGGTTACTGATTGCTGCTGCTTTTGTTTATTTGTCTGTGTGTGTGTACAGTATCTACATTGTTGATTGTTGCTACTGAATATTCCATTTGATGTCTTGTGGTCACTCTTTAGAAATGAGAAATACAATAAAACACAATGATACAGTGTCTAAATGAAGTTTATAGTACTACAACAAATCTACATTAAACTCTGGATCAGTCTCTTGTGTACTGCAGATAGATCTTCATGTACAGCATCAGAAAGGGCATGAAAGCATTTTATCAATGAAATGTTTCAGGAACGATGCTCGATGAGAGCCATTGTACTCTTGGCGTGGCACTTAAAGTGTGTAATCACAATTCACAACAAGGTCTGGAAAAGAGAGATATTCAGAATAAATTAGTCTGTAAGTCTGTTGTATTTACTTTATAGACTGATAATTGATATGATATGTTGTTGAGGCAATACCCCTTCTTAAAAGGCCACTGTGTGTAATTTCTAGGTGTTGTAGTGTATTGTATGTAATTTCTAGGTCTTGTAGTGTAATCTGAGTTCAACACATTATTATTAGCTTATATAAAAGAATTTCAGGGCCTGAAAATCAATCCTTTCTAAAAATAATAATACACAAAAACACCATACAAATGTCTTTGTTTTTATAAAACCAAGTTCAGTAATGATATTGCATCTACTTGGATATATAATAATAATAATAATAAAAAAATAAAATAAAAAACAATAATGACTTTTATAAATATTTTTACAGATAAAACCAATTTGGCCAAGACGCTGTACTGTATAAAGTCCAAAACATGATATTACATTATTTTTACTGTTCAGCAAAATAAAGCGATCCTGATGAACACAGTACTTTTCAAACAAAGACTATTATTATTTTTATTTTTTTTTATGAATGTTCAACCTTTAAGTCAATTTAGCACTTCTATTTAATATATTTGCACTTATCTGCCTGTACAGTGAAATTAAATGTAATAACACCATTAAAAATAAATAATTAATCAGGAAATAATTAATTTATTATTACTACTACTACTACCTCCGTATCCAATCCCGTTCTCCACTCTCGATCACACCAACTCAGAGTGAGTAAAACATGCATCTATATATACTGTTGTGCTGAGATTCAATTACTAATTAATTATTCACTTGAATCCCAGCACGTGAACTAATTTGTGCAACCCTGTGCTCACATACTATTAATTACTTTAAATGCACGTGAAGTGAAGTGCAATCCCCGTGCTTAAATACAGCTATATATTTTAAATCACTTGACACATTTATATCCTGTGCACCAATACCTATACACCAACATTAACACATCACACTTAACATATAACATACAAATACACACAGGGACGGGGCACATTTCCACATTGACTCAAAACTGAAGATAGAGTCAAAAATAACACCCAAATTTCTCACTTCAGATTTCAAATTAGGAGTTAGGTAACCCAAGTTAATTTTTGATAGCTCAAGCTGTTGCTGAGCACCCACTATCAAAACTTCTCTCTTATCAGAGTTAAGTTGCAGAAAATTTTGTCCAGTAGCAGCTAGTGGCACCAAAGATTGGGGAGGCATAAAATATTGGCAGTGGGTCTGACTTTTTTACTATTACATTTGAAATGATGCTATTCAATAGAAATGCTACAATTTATCTAAACACTTCTGTTTGTTTACTATACGATACACCAACAAAGCAAAGCGCTAATAACTGAACATGCAGTCATGAAACCAGACAATAATACCAACATCAAATAATAATAATAATAATAATAATAATAATAATAATAATAATAATAATAACAATAATAATAATAATAATAATAATCAGACAGTACTATGCCTATTATAAAAATAAAAAAATAAAAAGAAAATCAGTCTAATTCACTGCTAACCAACAAGCTTACTCATCATAAATAACATCATTATCTATCAGACTTTCAATTATGGTGGAAAACTAAGTGTTAAACATCTGAAATAAAGCACTTTATGCATTTGTATGTTTGGTGATGTGTTTTTTTTTTTTTTTTTTTTTTTTTTTACTTATTATAAAAAAAGGAAAATAAGAGTTATCGGTATCGTTGTTCAATTCTCGTTCTCTCTACTACTGCCTTCCACACAAATCGACGCACGCTAGAGTTCATTCAGCAGAGTGACACCAATGATTGGCAGACACAGCAGAAGGAGACCCGGCTCCTGCCTCTTGTAACATTGCAAAATGAAAGTAGGAGGAATATGATTAGCTAATCACACTGCAGAAGTAGGCAGAATCTCTCATGTCTTCTGCTCCTCCAGCGACTGTATGGGAAGCAGTACAACACAGAGAAGTGAGATTTTACATCAACTGCTATTGCTCTCAACCACGTGGAGCATCTCGCATGCAAAATAAGTAATATTTATGCAAATAAAAGTAAATGTATGTGATCACTCAGTATGTGATTTTTTATTTAATTTTTGCTTAATTTTTCGAGGCAGCAGTGCCTCACTTGCCTACCCCAAAGAACCGCCACGGTTTATATCAGTGAAACACTCCAGAAGGACTTATATTGTAATGATATCACCTGGTTTCAGTGAGATGTATAACTGCGTGTCATCTGTATAGCAGTGAAAATGTACACCTTGTTTACAATAATACAGTTTACAATACGGTAAGAAATTAAAGCTACTTTCATCTCTGGGTATTTGTGGTGTATACCTCCATTGGTCAGGGAATGTCATCACTGCTCGCCTACCCTGTCACACGTGGTATTAGAAAGTGGGATCTAGTGCTTCCATGGACCCAGGCCAGAGCAGGTACTGCAGGTACAATTATTTATTTATTTTTTGGAAATACTTTTTGGAAGGAAAGGATTTTTTTTTTGTGAATGAAGAATATGGAGGAAAAATTGGGGTGCCTGCAAGTTGCAGAAGTGAGGCACTACAGGAAGGAAAGGAAAGGCCACCTCTCCAGAGAGGGATAGAGAGGTATGAGGGACCCCAGCATCCCCCTGTGGCTGAGAACAGCAGGGAGACAATTTCTGCGGGACAACCACCTGGATGTCTTGGATTTTGTCCAGCTGAAGAGGATCATTAGAGGATATCCAGGGCTGATGGAGGCCTTGGAGGAAAAGACCCAGGTCATGGACTGGGTCTACCAGGAACGAGAGGCAGAACAGTCCCAGTATCCCTGGGCCAGTGTCTCACAATGCTCCTTATGCCTATGCTATGGGCATGAGGAGGACAGATGCCCGGAGGCCGACTGGGACCTGGAGGATGAGGAGCCCAGAGCCAGTGTCCTGTGCCCAAAAGGGCGGAGCCCGATCATCCAGTGCCCAGAAGGGGGGGAGCCTGAGCATCCACAAGAGAGGGAGCTGGAGTGTCCACATCCGATGAGTGGTAAGCCCGCGTCTCCAGCACCCAACAGGAGGGAGGCTGAACATCCACAGCCCAAGAAGGGGATGCCCACGTGTCCAGAGCCCAATTAAAGGAAGCCCAAGTCTCCAGTGACCGTGGGAGAGCCGCACCAGTCTCCAGTGACTGAGGGAGACTACCCGTTGCTCCCGCCTCCACCAGCAGAGGGAGATTGCCTGCTGCTTCCGCCTCCATCACCAGAGGAACTAGAGCTACCTCCAGAGGGTCTACACCTGCCGTTGCTTCCTAAGGGACTGTTCCTGCCCTGTCTTGCACCGCCTTGGACTGTAAATCCTGCACCACCTGGGCCTGCAGAGCTTGCACTGCCTAGGGCTACACAGCCTGCACTGCCTTTGGATGCCAGTTTGCCATCGCCTGGGGATGCCAGCTCACTCAGGATGCCAGATCGTCAACGCCCGGGGATGCCTCCACAACACCGCTTGGGAATGCCTGCTTATCAACGACCGGGGATTTGTGGTGTTCACCAGTAGCAGTTTCGCTGTCGGAAATTCTGTGGCCTGAGCCCTAGAAGAGGGAGCCCCCAGCTACAGAGAAGGAGGGAGTAGTCAGGAGACCATCTCCACCCATAGCTGATTCACTGGTGGAGTGCACCACACCGGTGCAAGTTCCACCTTGGCTGGTGGAGCCAGCCTGTTTGTGGTCAACCTGGCCGCTGCCAGTGTTGGCAATGGAGAAGGACCTCTCACCGTGACCGCCGCCCATGGACCCATTGCTGTTCCTGTTCCTGGGCAGGGACGAAGACTGAGAAGGTTGGAACTTTAATGGGGAGGTGTATTGTACTCACTTCCCTTACCACAAGAAGCAGTATACAGCTGAACTTGGTTTACTTGCTGCAAGAAGCAGGATACAGCTGTACTCACAGTAAACTTACAGTTTAAATAATAATAAAATAGTTTAGCATCACTGTGTCACAGGCACTAGCGTGCAGCTTTGGTATATTTATTCAGGTTTCGGGGGGTCTTTATTAAACACCAATTTAGTAAGGGTTACATTTCATACTTGAAAGGGAACAATACATATGCTAAACAAGCATGATGGAAGTAGAGGACGGAGTTGAGAATCTTGGTAAGGAAATGTGCATGTGCCTCCGACTCATTCACTCCACTGTCATACCAATCCACTTATCCACACTTCACTGTTCCCAGTCATATGACAACTGTACTGGTATGAATTGTTCTCTTGTCTGGGATTCGTATCGATACAGTTATACTGGTATGACACTGATAACAGCTCTAATGTGAACAGATGTTGCAATAGTGTTCCGCAATGATACCGGTATAGAAATGCAAGTGTGAACAGGGTTTTAGATGGTTCTTCTTGATAACAAACACAATACCTGAATTTTATTTTTTGTTTCAATATATGGTCCATCCAGACTTCCATGAAAGCAGTCATAGTGCTAGTGCTGGGATCCTGGCGTCATTAGGCAGCAGACCAATGATGCTTTGAGCAGCTGAGACAACATACTCCAACGCACATGAAAACAGAAGAATGCTGGGCAGTACGGCAACACACATGAAAACAGAAGAATGCTGGGCAGTACGGCAACACACATGAAAACAGAAGAATGCTGGGCAGTACGGCAACACACATGAAAACAGAAGAATGCTGGGCAGTACGGCAACACACATGAAAACAGAAGAATGCTGGATTTTTTTGTGTTCTTTAACCATCCCAACCTCACGTGTTGTTGACTTGTGTATTTGCTATACTTTTACCAAACAAATCATTCTTTTGTCTGTGTTCAATAGGTTTCCTTATAATCCAGACCATATTGCAAACAGCAACTGCTTTAAGAGACTGAAGTTAGGTAAATAAAAAATGTAATGTTGTAATTCATTGTATACTTTCATATTCCAGTTTAGAAGAAGAAAACAATGTGATAATTATGTATTTTAATTTTGCACTGTGCTTCCCTGGAATATGGCACTAACAATGACTTATAAACACATTATTTGGTTTATTAACTTAATCTTTAATCTTTTTAAGGAGTTAAACACAACAATAAATCATAAATTTTTTTTTTTTTTTTTTTTTTAAATAAATAAATATTTTTACATATACACTTTTAGATTGAAATGCTATATATTTTGTATTATATTTTATACTGTAGTTAATGACTCATTTAGACCACAGTCCAGATGTACTGGGATGACAGACAATACTTAACAAGCCAATGCTTACATGGTGGGTCAGATAAGGTTAGCTTGTTCATCATATGCTGGCAATTGTGAAATTTCAGAGCTGCCAGAAATTAAAATCTTGCCAATAATATAAAGAAAGCAATGAAAAATAAAATAATCCATGATGAAAGAAAATGTGAACTTTAATTAAGTTTTATAAAATTGTTATAGTATAAAAGACACCTGTTGAGAATATATCATTCATACAATAATGTGGCAAAGATATATTCATCTGTAAACACGAATCCTGTTCAAGTTGCAACACTAGTATATCATGAAAAACTTCATGTGAACCACATTCTAACTGTATTACCACAGAAGATTGTTATTCTGTTTCTATGATTTATTGCACATTCAAATCCTAAGCAAAACAATCTAGTAATAATAACTAATGATAATAAAAGGGCTAAACTTGAGTTGCATGAACGTGTACTGGTTGTCAAATAGTTGTACCTGTTTTGCAATTTATCCTCCAGTGTTTGCCCACAGACATTGTTTGCTGAAATATTTCCTCTGCCGTTTTTTTGCAGTCGGTAGAAAGTATTGTTAGCACTTTCTCTGAGAATGCCTTAAAAAATATAAGAGGGATGGAAAAAATTAACCTTGCAATATACACTATATTACTAAAGCAATGGATGACCCAGGTTTATTGGTAAAAAGGGATATTCCACATTAAACTACATTTAAATGGCATGACTTATTTTTTTTAGAACACTTAAGTATAACTAAAAGGGCATGTTTATAAAGCTATTTGCTTTTCACACTGAAGAATAACTAATAGAAGGATCTTGGTCAGTTTATCACTTTTCATTTCAATAAATAAACTACATTTCAAAGTGGCCCGAGGAGTATGCCCTGCCCAACCAGGAAGCGGAGACCATGACGGATGCACTGCTGGAGGGCTTTGTCTGCCAGTTCGGGTCCCCCTGGAGCTCCACTCTGACGAGGGCTGGAATTTTGAGTCCTGTGTCATGGCGGAGTTGTGCAGCTGGCTGGAGATCCGCAAGACCATGACTACAAAAACTGAACCCAGTTGACCATCACGACTGCCACACACCAGCTCAACTGAGACTTCAGGCTGCATCTGGTCCTAGTGGTGTGTCGCTTAGCTGTGCAGGAGTCCACCAGCTGCACCCTGGCCCTCCTGATGCTGGAATGGGAGCCGGCTCTTTTGTACAGCGGTATCGGTGCTATGATTTAGTGCGAGGGGTCCCGGGTTCAGGCCAGCTGTCTGCCTGTGTGTGGATTGCCTCACCCTATGTGATGTACCTGCCTGCGTTAACTGAGATCGCTACATCGTGTCAGAAGTGGACGCAGGTACCCCTGCACACACTCGTTGGACTGTAGCCTGGTGAGCAAGTCCGGGGCGGACTTGAGGCTGGCAGGGGAGAGTGTAGCGTGCATGGGGGAAGGCAGCAGCAGGGCTGGTAGGTGATGTAATCACACACAAAGACATAAGCCCGATATACTGTCCTTGCAAGGGAGCCGGCTGTTTTGTACAGTGTTATATGTGCTGTGCTATGCTTTAGTGCGAGAGGTCCCAGGTTCGTGCCTGCCCTCTGCCTGTGTGTGGATTGCCTCACCCTGTGTGATGTGCCTGCCTGCAGGAACTGAGGTTTGCTACACTATTATAAAACATTACTAAACTAAGTTAGTTAGTTAGTATAAATTTCAACCTATGGACAAAATAATGTTCCCTTTGCACCCTTCTAACTTCCTCTCAGAGCCCGTGCAGTGTGGTTGAAACGTATCTCATCAGGATCGATTCACCATAGACAGATGCATTAATAAGCCCATCAGAGAGAGTGAGGACAGTGTGAACAACTCGATTAAACTGTCACTCAATCTGCATTTATGAACTGGACTGTCCTTCCCCACTGAAAAATCAATTATTATTGGCAATTGTGGAAGAAAATTTAAAACCCAATTTGATCTGCCAGTAACCTTGCTTCCCTGTCTACAATTAAACAAGAGTCAATAATAATTAGGAATTCAGTGACCTTTTTACCCAATATACTGTGTTTCTGTTTCAATAATTAACTTGAATTCCTAGGGTGACCTTCAAACCACATGGTGAGCTGCCATTCATTAGCTCCAAGATTTCCAAGGAGCTACAACCAAATGTTAATCAGGGTAGCTTTAAAATATTATCAGAATCCAATCTGTCACACTTACTGGTGCAATTAGCCCCACAATATAGCTATGGCACTGGAGTTAATTCTTATGCCCTGCTCATGTGAATATCAACGCATAGAGGTGTATTTGTTGTAATTCCTACCTTTTTTCCCCTTCACGTTCAAGCAGTTTTTTAAAGGTACTCTTTACCCAGCACAAAACAAAGAACCGGTGTGACCCATAACCTTGTCGGCTAAAGTATCTATCCAAATTAAAGGATTTAAACAAATTTAAACAAGGGAGATACTCAAGCTAGTGAAGATTAGGGTCAAGACGACTCCTGAGCCTTCATTTTGACACAAAGAATAGGATAAGCTCAAGAAAAAACTGACTGTGTTACAGCACTTATCATGCCTTGTTTCCTACTATAGAAAACGGAGCAAGGTTAGTCCTTTAAAGACCAGTTAGGCCAGTTCCGAGAAATCTAGCGTTACCCGTCCCCACATGTTGCTACAACTGTTTAAATAACAGACGTCTCATTTTTCTTTTCATTGTTAACATCCTGACAACTTTTGAGATCAGTCTTGCAGGAAAAGTGATTACAAATACAGAACGGGTGCTCTGGCTTTTCTGTTCTGTTCCGTTCTGCTCCGTTACTGCTGTTACCTGCTTGACAATGTGGACAATAATCCTTAGCACAGCGGCCATTTTGAAATAAAAAAAAAAAAAACTTGAAACATACTTTAAAGGTCTCTTTTTTTGTCACTCACATGGAGAGAAGAATGCAGTCTTAGTTTATCAAAAGACGTGTAGTACAGTACTGTACTTTTTAAACCACCCCACCTCCCATCCATAGATTTTGTTGTTTTAGAAGATTTTGTTGTTTTCTTCAAGGCAACAGGGACTAGCAATACTTGTTTTATGTCTAGCCCAGAAACTGTATCACCTTTGCTCTGGTTCACTGATATTTGTTTACCACTAGCGCTGTGTCAGGAAAAAGTCTGTCATATAAACCTTTAAGCTGTCACCTGATGCTGTCTACTTTAAAAATATATTTATATTATATGTAAAAGTGCAGAGGCTGGTAACTAGTGAGCGTCTGGCTCATTTGCAGGAGCAGTTATACAACTTTTAAACTTAATCTCACCAACAGGGTTTGGTATCCCTAACGGCAGTACATCACACAACACTGCCTGTTACATAGTTTGATATATTTAGTTATTTCCAGTGACATGTAAACAGGGTGAAGGTACTGAAGCATGTCTGGCCTCCCACCTGCAGGTGGTGCTAATGTCAGCTGAAGGCGCCCCTCATATGGATAGTGGAGAGATCCCTTTAAGACCACCATCTTTGTGAGGTCAGGTAAGGTAGCTACAAGGAGGTACCGCTCTGGTCGGCAATGTTGGCAAGGACCCCTACTGGGAGTATATAGGTCCAGGCTGATTGGAGAGGTGAAGCCTCTGCATATATAGAGACCTGCCTTGCATGGAGACTGAGTATATAGAGACCTACCTTGCCTGGAGCCTCTGAGTATATAGAGACCTACCTTGCCTGGTTCCTCTGGTTGGGGCTTGAAGGAAGACAGGCCATGAGACCAGGGCTACAGAAGGGAGTGTTGTGTTTTAGCTTTGGTCCTCAAAATTGTTACCCTTTCTGCCTCACCACAGAGGCTCATTCATGGGGATACCAATGAGCTGGCAACGTAGGAACTCAGGACTGTAAACAAGGCAGATTTGAAAACCTGCCCTGAAAGTACTTTGGGGGAAAATCCCTAATCAGGCTGCTCCCTGGGATATTAACTCTTTGGACTGCATATGGCCTGTTTTGATTTATTTTGTTATTTGGTTTCTGTTTTCCTGTAAATAGTAAATAAACTGTGTCTTCATGCTCCTGAAAAACCTGCGCATCTCTGTCTCATTCTGTGCCACCACTTACACACGTCACTGTTGAAAATGCTATTTCTATTGTAAGGCTACTTCTTAATTCCTGTGTGTTTATACAGATCATACACACAGTAAAAGAATAATTTCTAGGGCAGCCAACTGCATTTGTTGGCAATCAAACTATAAGGTCCTATTTATAAAACTCACACTTTATTTAAAACTGTGTTTATTTTAATTTTTGTTTGTTTTATTCTGATGAATGAAACATTTCTCAGCTTTTAAAAGAGCATATTCTGTTGTTTAACACCTTAAACATTTTGAAAGTGTGCATACAAATTAAAGCACATGATTAAGTTCAATGAACACTAGTTATTATTGTGTTTAAAGGTTTGTGCAAACTAAATTAGTATCAAGCAAGACCTCCAACTAACCTTCAATGATGAAATATATATTTCCTGGCATCAGATCCACTCCCAGTACTAGAAGTGCCATGGGAAGAATTAAATATTTATGCAATATGATTTTTTTTTTCATAGTATATGAATGGGGATTGTTTGTCTTAACTGTGCACATTGGTAAACCTCATTATAGAAATAACATCTATTATCATTTTTTTTTTCTCCCAATGTTCTCCCCCAGTTTAAAATGCCCAATTGAATATTGCTTCACCACAGCAAGCCACTTACCGATTAGAAAAAGTGAAGATCAGTGTGCAACCTCTATTCCCTTTATCAAGCCAATGTCTTCTTTTCACCAGATGAACTAAAGGAATAGACGTTACAAACAGTCCACCTGGATTTTATTGAACACACACACACACACACACACACAAACACACGTTTTTAATTTGATTGCACCTAAAGCACAATTATTTTCTTAATTTCTCAAGTATACCTAAAGGAGAAGTACTAGACAGGAGAGGAGGGGGACATTACTTATGCAACAGGATATCGTAACCCCTTTACAGGAGCAAAAATCTTCAAGGCCAGTGGCTTCTATTTAAATGAAAACAGAGGACAGTTCAAGTTAGGTTAAAGATTCTTAACCACCAACAGTCTCTAGAGATGACATAGGCAACATAGTGAGTCAATTTCACTTAGCATTTACTCGTTCAAACAATTTTTTCTAATTAGAAAAATAAACTAATGTTGCAAAACAGTTTATTGATTCAAAGGTCCCTGTGCACACCTTTGTTTAAATTTTTTGCAAGACTTATTGACCTTGGCCCCTTGTATTTGTTTCTTAGGTTTCCATAGAAACAGTAATCTCCACAATTCAATTGCACAGTTTATGAAAATCTCTATTTTTCATGACGCTCATCAAAGAGGTGGAGCTACTATGACACTATGAGGCGAGAGTGTATTAAATGGAACGTCCAGACAGTAATTTATGTGTACAGAAATAAAATAATTTATTTTTATTATCTATACACAACAAAACAATTAAATAACAAAACAAAACAAAACAGCGTGAGGGAAGGAGTGCAGGGGTGAAATCCAAAACAGATCGAGAGAACTCGTCTTTAATCGTCTTCGTGGCGAACCATACATAAACAAAAAAAAGACAAAAGAAATGTTAGTGTTTTCAAAAAATCCCGCTGCACCAAACTAGTCTCTCCCTCCACCCGTTACTCCGCCTATTTTACTTTCAGACCAACCCCGAACACAGTAGTACGTTCCCTTTAGTATGTAATGTCCCGCCTCTGTAGTCAGTGGAACACCAATCCCCAACTGACAAGTGTCCTTATCCTTCACTTGACTCCAGTGGCTGGAATTTACATACTTGTACTTCCACCCCTCACCAAGGTGCCGCCCCTCAAAAAGATGACTTTTGCCATGGTCACGAGATCTTGGTAAAGGAAGTCCCGAGTTGGTTTGATGCCATCTACTGTCAGGAGGCTGAATCACAGACCGAAATCCCTTTGACTCATCACATATCCCACCCCTCAGAGTGGGGCCGAAGGAACACTCGGAAACCTCTAACCCTTCCCTTTTCCCTCCCTCCCAGGAAAAAAAAATCAGCATTTTGATGTAACTTACCCGTACGATACCTTATTTGAAAGGCGAAGGGTTGGAACACCAGGTACCACTGCGTAATCCTAGCGTTTGAATCCTTCATCGTGTCTAACCACTTTAAAGAAGCGTGATCTGTGATGAGTACAAAAGGTCGTCCCAGAAGATAGTATTTTAAAGATTCCACTGCCCATTTCACTGCCAGGCATTCTTTCTCCACTACCGAATACCTCTGTTCTCTGGGCAGTAACTTCCGACTGATGTATAGTATCGGGTGTTCTATACCATCTCTCTCCTGGGACAGAACCGCCCCCAGACCAGTCTGCGATGCATCTGTCTGCAGGACGAACTCTCGGCTGAAATCCGGGCTTATTAATGCTGGGGCCTGACTCAAATTAGTTTTAATAGATTCAAAGGCTGTCTGACACACTGCACTCCACTTAATTTTATTTGGAGCGTTCTTTTTAGTGAGATCAGTGAGAGGGGTCGCTATAGTGGAAAAGTGTGGAATAAAGAGGCGGTAATAACCAGCCAACCCTAACAGTGATCTCACCTGGGTTTTTGTGGTAGGTACCGGTGAATTCAACAAAGCCTGGACTTTTGAAACCAACGGTTTCACTCTACCCTTACCCATTATGAAACTTAAATATTTAGTTTCTTCTTTTCCAACAGCGCACTTTGCCATGTTCGCTGTGAGCCCCGCCCTCCTCAGAGACTGTAAGACGGCTTCTAATCTAGTCAAATGTTCTCTCCAGGAAGAACTATAAATGACTACATCATCGATATACGCAGCTGCATACTCTCGATGAGGTTGTAAAACCCTGTCCATTAGTCTCTGAAAAGTAGCAGGCGCTCCATGAAGTCCGAACGGCATAGTACAAAATTGAAAAAGACCCTCTCGGGTTGAAAATGCCGTTTTCTCACGAGAGGCTTTCGTTAATGGAATTTGCCAATATCCTTTCGTCAGATCCAGAGTTGTAATAAACCGAGCTCGCCCCAGCTTGTCTAAGAGTTCATCTACTCAAGGCATGGGATATGCATCAAATTTGGAGATAGCATTCACCCTCCTAAAATCGATACATAATCGTAGTGACCCATCTGGCTTGTCTATTGGTACTATTGGGCTACACCACTCGCTTCAGGAAGGTTCAATTACCCCAAGTTTCAACATACACTTTCTGGAATGCGATACGGTCTCTGTCTAACTCTTAGACCTGGCGGAGTGATAATAGCATGTTCAATCAAATGCGTTCTTCCAGGCACGTTAGAAAACACATCACTGAACATATTAATTAGATTGCTTACCTCTTCACGCTGATCAGGAGTTAATTGTTCCCCCATCGGGACCTCAATTGCTGACTCTGGCTCAATTGAGGGTCCAAAATCCTCTCATCCTGTACAGGAGATATAAAATGGACTTCCCACTTCAGGAGATTAACATTATAAATTTGACTTTCTTTCCGACGCCCAGGCTGTAGGATTTCATAATTGACTTTACCAATTGCTCGAATAACCTGAAAGGGACCCTGCCATTTAGCAAACAACTTAGATTCCGATGAGGGCAACAATAACAACACTTTATCTCCAGGTCGAAAGTTCCTAATTCTTGCATTTTTATTGTAGCTTTGTTGCTGCTTCTGCTGTGCCGCTTTGAGATTGTCATGTGCCAATCGACCGACTAATTCTAAGCGATCGCATAACTGCAACACATATTTTACTACATTTTTAGACTCCTTTGACTGTTCTTCCCAGCCTTCTCTTATGAGATCCAAGATACCCCACGGCTGCCAACCGTACAAGAGCTCAAACGGGGAAAACCCCGTTGAGGATTGTGGTACCTCGCGAACTGCAAAGAGCAAGTAGGGAAGCAGTTTAGCCCAATTGCGTTTTTCTTGATCTACAAAGCGGCGCAACATATTTTTCAAAGTCTGATTAAATCGTTCAACAAGCCCATCCGTTTGAGGATGAAAAACTGAGGTTCTAATTGAACGGATTTTTAATAATTTATATAGTTGTTGAATACAGTCTGACATAAAATTAGTGCCCTGATCAGTGAGAATTTCTTTCGGGATTCCCACCCTAGAGAATATTTTTACCAATTCATTCGCTACAGCTACTGCATTCATAGAGCGTAAGGGAACAGCTTCTGGATATCTCGTTGCGTAGTCCACTACTACTAAAATATACCGATATCCTGACTCTGTTCCCTCCAGAGGGCCTACTAAATCTACACCAATCCTTTCAAACGGTACCCCAATAATTGGAAGTGGAACCAGAGGTGCGGGGCGAACTGACTTGGGGCAGCTAATTGACATTCAGGACACTCCGATACATACTTCCGCACAAGACCATAAACCCCAGGCCAAAAAACCGGGCCAGAATTCGTTCCTGAGTCTTTTCAGTTCCCAAATGACCTGAAAATGGAATGTCATGCGCCAATCTCATGACTTCTGACTGAAAAGGCCTAGGAACCAATAACTGTTTTACGAGCTGTCCCGTCCCGGGAGCCCGGGTTATTCTATATAATAAGTGCCCAGATACAGAAAAATGCGGAAATACCACCAGTTGTCCTTCCTCCATATCCTTCCCCTCGATATATCTAACCTGTTCCCAAGCATACTGTAACATGGGATCATTTTGTTGTTCATATCCCAAGTCAATAGCTCGGTCCCAATGGTTAGGTACACAGAGAGGAGTGTCTTTTATTACATGACCTTCCACCTCAGTAACCTCGCAGCCCCGGTTACACTGAATACCTACTCCCTTTCCTTGCCGTTTAAGCGATTGATTTACTTTTGTGTCAGACCCCTCCCCTTGTCGTCTCAGAGTTCCCTCATATTTTTCCACCCGACGCTCTCTTCTTGTTTTTCTTGGGCGGATTTTAGGGTTAAACAGATCGGATTGCAACGGAAAAATCTCACCAATTGTTTTCTCCTGTTGCTTTAATTGTCCCCTGGTAGAAACTAAGACCATTTCCCAACCTAAAATAAGTCTCTTCCCAGGAGAACAGGGTACAGCCACTTTAACGTAAGCTGAATAATCACCTACAATAAGTCTAACTTTAGTGGTGGGATAAACCCGAGTTTCTCCATGAATACAGGAGATAGCCACTTCACCCTGTGGCTCCCAGGCTACCCAATCCAAGAGAGCTTGCCGAATCAATGTTTGTGCACACCCAGAGTCCGCAAATGCGTAAGTAGTCTTTCCCCCGACCTGTACTCTTAACTGATAAGGGCCCTCCCGACATTCCCCAGTGTTCCTACCTGTTACTGCTGGCCAGGATCTTGTCACCAGGTCCACCTCCATTACTGGACACTTCCTGGCAATGTGTCCAGGCTCATTACATCGGTAGCACACTTGGTTAGGAGGCATCAATGGAGTTAATCTGTCCTGCGAGTCCGCGACCGGCAGGTTAGGGGGATTCTCTCTTGCCCAGGATGGGGCTAACCTCGACCTCCATGGTCTGAAGGTCTGGTTACCCCCTTTGGGCTTCATTGGTTGGTTGGTCCAGGGGCAGGAGTGGGGTCTGAGCCGACGCCTTCATCGCGTCTTCATAGGCCTCCGCCAGGAGGATGGCATCCTCAAGAGTGGTAGGTCGATTCCTCTTAATCCACTCTCGATTCCCTGGCAGTAGTATAGACGCGAACTGTTCTATAACTATTTTCTGCACCAGTTCTTGGGGTGTATGTTCTTCTGGCCGCAGCCACCGGGTGCACTGATCTAAAAGATGTTGTCCCACAACCCGGGGCCGCATCCCCTTGGACAGCTGGTATTCCCGAAAATGGCACCGGTATGTTTCCTCCGTGATCCTGAGGCGTGAGAGAATGGCTTCTTTTATTTTAACATAGTCCCCTGCATCCGTGGCCGTCATGGCTCGATAAGCTGCCTGAGCTTCCCCTGTCAGGCAGGGTGCCAATTTCATGGCCCAGTGTTCCCTAGGCCACTCTGCAGCCTCTGCCACCCTCTCAAAAGTAATCAAGAAAGCCTCGGGATCATCTTCCGAGGTCATCTTCTGAAGCTTTGGCTGAGCTGCAAACATCCGGGCAACTGCTCTCTCTGATGTTGATATTGATAGTTTTTCCAGCAGCTGTCCAAAGAACTGGGCGAGCTGTTCCTGGCGCCGTGTCTCTCTCTCCTCTCGCTTCTCCTCCTGCTCCCTAAACATTGCCAAAACTGTAGCTGGATCCATTTTCACTTCTGACACCACGTATGAGGCGAGAGTGTATTAAATGGAATGTCCAGACAGTAATTTATGTGTACAGAAATAAAATAATTTATTTTTATTATCTATACACAACAAAACAATTAAATAACAAAAGAAAACAAAACCATACATAAACAAAAAAAAGACAAAAGAAATGTTAGTGTTTTCAAAAAATCCCGCTGCACCAAACTAGTCTCTCCCTCCACCCGTTACTCCGCCTATTTTACTTTCGGACCAACCCCGAACACAGTAGTACGTTCCCTTTAGTATGTAATGTCCCGCCTCTGTAGTCAGTGGAACACCAATCCCCAACTGACAAGTGTCCTTATCCTTCACTTGACTCCAGTGGCTGGAATTTACATACTCGTACTTCCACCCCTCACCAAGGTGCCGCCCCTCAAAAAGATGACTTTTGCCATGGTCACGAGATCTTGGTAAAGGAAGTTCCGAGTTGGTTTGATGCCATCTACTGTCGGGAGGCTGAATCACAGACCAAAATCCCTTTGACTCATCACAGACACATTAACGGATGTGCAGAAGACTCCACTGATACCTCAAACTTTAACTAAGTAAATAAATACACTGGCAAGTTTCCATGAAGTGCAAAAAAATCTCTGCATATTTGGACAGGCAAGTTCAAAAGAAATGTATAGAATTTGCATGTGCACACAAGAACGGATAAATGGGGAAATCTCCATCTTAAGAACACAATTCAATAGTGTTAGATATGAACTATTAATCAGATATTAACTACTGAGTATTATTTTCTTTTACTAGTTATTACCCCTTTAAAAGAGGCACAGGATGTGTCAGTCAGTTGGCATCTCTGCTCAAATTGAGCACAGATCACATGGTTGGGGCGCTAAGTGAAACAGGCTCTGGGGTGGAATCAGTTTCCCATGTATGTGGATCCATTTAACAAAGGAATCACCACAGCTGGCACTAAATGACATCTCCCAATAATTCTGCAGTCTCAGCTGTTACTGAGACAGAGACTTTGGAGTGTGAGAATTAAAAGCTGACACAGCTGAAGGTGCTCCAGAAGAACAGAATGTATTAAGAGGACAGCAGAGGAGTAGTCCTGGAAATCTGATCTGCAAGCCAACACTGTCCACAGACACCCAGCTGAGCATCAAATACATTTCATCAACAAAAAACACTGTAAGAAAGACACCTATTATTATGCAAGTGCAAAGTGAAAGCCATCCTAATAGATTTGTCAGAACACAGTTTAGCATATTCTCTGGAGCATATCAGTAACTGCGTAAGGGGTTATATGCTGGCATATGTCCTTTCTACCAGTTAGACTTATATTTTAATATTGTGCATCTGTAGGTATGCTTCATGGTGGTCTACTAATGTCTTTAATTTTTAATTTATAACCATGACATGGGATCAGTCACTGAAATCTTTATTTATGTTAATGAGCAGTACTGCATATAAAATTATAATAAATACAAGGATTAAACTTTATATGCGTTTATTATAAATTCATTTTTTATTAACCCCATTAACCACTGGAATCATCTTCTGGTAAAATTAATAAGTTTTTAAAACTGCACACTGGTCAGATTGATGTTATTGTTTTTTGATTCCAGGCAGACAACCAAGTCAAAAAGGGTTAAGGGGTTATTACAAGTGATCCGACATTGTTTTGTATTTAAAAGCTAGGCTGCTTAACAGAGTGAACAAGTCTCTAAAGCAACAATTTAACCTTTACTGAACTGATAGCAAATAAAGATACCAAAAAGTCATAGCTGTCAGCAGAGCCTGATTCTAATACAAAAGACAGCTCCACACACATTTCAAATTATATAGCTATACAGTAAGACAGCCAAAACGCATAAATCAGGAAGGTCACACTAACCATAAAAATGTAAAGATATATTCAAATACATCACCTGTGTTATAATTCTCTTTGCCTTGTTTTGCATATTTCACAGACAGCTTATATTCACTTGCAAGTTACACACCAACAATTTGCAAGTTTGCCTTGAGGGTACTTTTATATTTATACTAGCAATGAAGTTTTGAAAAGGGGTCTTGGTATCTGCTAAGGTTTAGCACATGTCAGTATGTCAACCACTTCATAATCAATAAATAACTATAACTGTAAACTGTAATAACTTAGTGTGAATATCTCAGTGACTTAACAGCCTTATCCTAAAAAGTTTCTGGTTCTACCAAAACCCAGATTTGTAGTTAGATTCTCAAATGGATACCTGGCTCGGGCAGACAAAGGTATTAGCACACTTAACGTATCATAACACTATGTAACACAATTTTTGTTCCTGGGTATTAAGTGTTATTTCCTAATTGCTTATGCCTCAAAAGTATAGTAAATGGCTATTATTCCCCACAAACTTTGCTTTTGTGACCAGGACAGTGATATTTCAAAATATCACTTTTTCCAATGGGAATGGGCAAATGTGTGTCTTTTCATTCACATAAAGTCAGAAAAAAACAACATATGAATCCAAATTAACATGTATTTATACTAAAATAATACAAAAATGACTACAAAAGATTTAGAAGTGAGTAGTTTTTCGAGATTTACGATTATACTGTATTTACAGTATAATCGTAAATCTCTAAAAACTACTCACTAGTACCATTAGTAACCTAAATACACAATTTCTAGTAATTTAACAAATAATATTTACAACAAAACAAACAAACATATTTATTTTAAATTTGTTCATGACAAAAGTACTGGCAACCCTGCTTTAGTATTTTGTGTCTCCTCCTTTTACTTTTATCTTGCTTATGATAATTCTTAACCATTATGTTATATCTTTTTGGTGAAATCTGGGCCTATTCTGTATTCTGGGCCTATTCTGTCTATTCTTTCCTTCAGGTCAGACAGATTGGACGCACAATGCTTGGGTAGAGCCTATTTTTAGATCAGTCCAAAGCATTTCTGTTGGATTAAGACCTGGTAATTGTGAAGGATTTCACCTTCATTTTCTTCAACATTTCCAGAGTTGACTTAGACGTATGTTGTGGTCATGTGGAAGATACACTGCCTGCCAATCATCCTACGAGCACATGATATCATTACCCTTTGCAGAGTGTTTTGATACATGGCTACATTCATGTGATTTTCAATCACAAGAGAGTCTCCAGTCCCTGAACTGATAAAACAGTCCCTTATCGAAGCACCTCCATGTTCACCTGTAGGTAAAAGGTTTTCTTCATTGAAGGCTTCAGTATTTTTCTCAAGCATACTGTGGCCCATTTTTGTTCCAGAGAATTGTGTTAAAGAACACTTCAGATTCCTGTTCCTTTTTCTTGGCAAATTTTAGCTGGTTTGTTTCCTGAATTTTCTTTGTCCAGAGATAAGTGTTACAGTGACCAAGCAAGATAAATCCTGAGCTAGACAAACAGCTACAACAGTGACCAGAGACTAAGACAGGACTAGGGACAAAGAGCACACACCAAAGACAGGGAGACTGACACAATAAGGACCATCTCCCAGCTTGCTGACATAAAAGACACAGGCCTGAAAGAGGAGGTAGTGAGATGAGGATCAGAAAACAGCGAGTCAAAACCAGAAAAAACAATAACAGCAAAAGTTAGAACCATCACCAACATAGAACAAAACAGTGCAAGAATAAGAACGTGAAACAGCAAACATTGAAACAAGGGAGAGATAGAACACCCAAAATAAGCAAATAGGGATTGATAAAAATGTATAGAACTTTTAATGTGCCAATACTTTTGTAGTGAACACATTTTTATAAAGACTGTTTGTTAAACTACCAGACATTGTTGGTTATGTCATATGAATTTGTGGCCAATGTTCACTAAATGCATGTATTTTACATGTTTTCTTGAAGTGTAGGGTGTCAATGCTTTTGTCTGCGACTGTAAAGCCTTCACACATTTAAACCATTATTTATCTGAGTAAGCAAGAGCAACTATGATTCACACTGTTTTACATCCATTTTAGATCCTCCCACAAATTCTCTCTCAGCTAGTAGCTGTTAGAGGGCTTTTATCAAGAGAGACCAATTACAAAACAATCAATTATTTTAAAGGCTAGCCATTGCAGCGGTCTGTGATTATTTTTAAGTTACAGGGGTAATTTCTTCCAAACCACATTTTACACCAGTTACCCCATTCACAATTGACAACCAAGAGTGTGAATTTGTGTCAAACTTTCAGCCTACATGCTATACAGTAGCCTACTTCAATAGCGACAGGGTCTCAGGTCACAATAGATTCAGCCCTCAGGAGTTGCAACGGACTAAAAAGGGTGTCAGACATAAGTGTTCAGCAGAATTTTTTAAAGGTTTTTTTTATTATTATTTTTTATTATTCATTTGAAAATGTTTTGCAGGAATAAGCCTTTTGAGATGATGCCATCTCAGTTACAACGCTATCCTGGGCACCACTTCCAAGGATTCAGTTAATTGCCACCAAGAAGTGAAAGTGAAATAGTTTGCTTACTTTCAGATCTCCTTGTGTTACTCAGAGGAAATGATTAAGTGACCAGGATGAAATATACTGGTATGCCTGGGTCTTTACTCAGAGGAAGAGGAATGCACAGTGGAGTCACAGCAGCTCAGAAATGCAAGGTTAAGAGGCATGAAAGCAGGTTTACTTTCCACACTGCCATTACCTGTCAAAAGACACCATAAATAATGCTTTTAAAATAGCAAATACCCTAAGCTTATGTTGAAGGCATTTTAGCAAAACGTTAAAAGCATTTAACAAGAAATTATAAAATCCACATTTTATACTTAATAAATAAAAAAAAAAAACTTAATAAACAAACATTACTTTTAGATAGATTTTAGGTACAGTCTGCGAGGATAAAATAGCAATAATTACAAAAAAAAAAAGTTTCATATATTCGAATAGTAGCACCTTGTTGTTTATAATGATTATTGAATTATTGAATCAAAATCCTCAAAAGAACCACAGTCGGAAATCACAATTGCAAATAACACATAAGGAAAATATAGTTACACTTTAATGTCGTCTTCTGCGCAAACCATATCTAAAAGAACACGTACTGTAGCTTCAAATGCCATTGTATGTATCTGTTGCTTCAATGTCAAGTTAGTGTCATTATTCTGTAAATCTGACTTTACTTCGTTTTGAACTTGAGGTCCTATGTGCAGGCCCTGAGCAGCCTTCCTCATTCCCTTCAAGTAATATGACAATGTGACCTCTCCACTCTGCAGCCCCATGGACATTCCTCCATCTACCTGACTGAGAAATTGTGTTGGTTTGAGTAAAGTGTCATACAGTAACTACAGGGAATTTTGATATCAAGAAATACATTTACAGTGTCAGAACTTTTATTTTTGAATACACAAAAGTGACTTCCACATTTCATTTATTAATATTTATATTAGTAAAATGCATATTAGTATTTTTTAATAAATCACAGATATCAAAAAAAATGTATAAAGCTGTGTGGCAGAGCAAAGCTCTGCCCTTTTTAAATTGGCAGGGATGGGGTTAATTTCCCCTACCTGCCTGGGTTTATTATTTTCGAGTGGCTGGGGTTGATTAGTTGATTAGTTTAATTAACGATCAATCAGCGCCCAGCCACCTGGCATAAAAGGAGGCCTCTGCTTCTCATTTGGGAGGAGGGAGCTGAGGAAGCAGGTTGGTGTTTTGTTGGTTGTGATTTTTCAATTGTTTAAATCCAGTTAAGGCATTGCCCAGCCTGGAAACCTTTATTTTGTCTTTCTTTTTGTGTTTCAATCCCTTTGTTTTGGCCCTTTGTGCCTTTTTGTATCTATTTATAATAAAAGTATTTTTTTGAACTGCAGTCTGTCGCTGGGCCTCTATCCACTCGCCAGCCTGCCACAAGCTGATATACATAACATTGGTTCTAAGTTTCTTTCAATGACAGTAATAGAATTACTGATGAAGTAATCATATAATTTATAAGTATTTTTTAAATCAACAGTTGTATTTAACATCAGCAGTAGTAATTTCAGTATCTTTAAAATCATATACATTCTTAATATCATTAATTGTGCAATAATGATCAAATGATTCAGATGATTTAGAGTGCCATTTAGTCCAAAGACAAAACTATTTAAAGTTACAAAGCTATAAATATAACTAAATACATTTAAGAACATAAGAACCACTGAATTAAATTCACTATTTACATTTTTTCCAGTTTTATAACTGTTATTGGTATTTTTCTCCTTTCAGTTAAAATATAAATTTTTCAAAGTGACAGAACCTAGGCTAAGACAGTCTGAGATTTCTAATTGCAATTGCCATGTTGCAGCTGAGCACAAATGGGTTTGACAAATTTACCTATCTTAGCACCAAAGTCCAAGTTCTAACCCACACAGTTTATAAATATCTCAGACCTAACTTTACATAAGTCACGAAGCACTAACTTCCTTTATGATCTCTACCTGTCAGCGAGAGTTTACTCTGTGAAGAATTTGGGACAACCTAAACACTGAACAAAACAAGCCTAAAAACACATTTCATTTGTCTGGACTAGAAGAAGAAAGTTAAAACGTGTCAGCTTTCTTAAGGAGCAAAACCAAAACCAGTCATTTCTGTATTATATTAGTATAAGTATTTTAGTTTACTATGCAACTTCAGAGCAATGAAAATGTAGAACCCTGAAAGGAAATGTCTGCACATAGAAAGTACGCACTTAAAAAAACAATCAAATAATGTTAAATGTTGACAGATATTAAAAATGCATATTTATTTATGAGTAAGAAACTTAAGGACTTTAAATAAAGCTGCAGTCTCCCAAATGCATTTTTTAGTAATAAACAGTATAAACAAGTTGGGTCCACAGTGACCTTTAAAATTAAGTTCTAAACAGTAGAAATACCAACACACATCTACAAATGTGAGGCTTGTGGGAAGTCAGGGCTATGTGTAGTCATTGTGGACTCCTGGCAAAGTGTATGATGTATTATAGATTTATGCAGGCCTGTGGTGTGAAATCTCATTTTGTCTATGGTAAAATGAGTTCTATAAACAACATAAAACTTATTGTATCCTCAGTGCCAGACTACCCGGGTTTTACAAAAAATTAAAATAAAATCTAATATCTAAATTCTGACAAAACAACAACGTGGGAGAAATTTTGAAATCCATTTATTATTTGTCATTACAATATATTTTTCTGATAAACTTTTAAATTACCTTTTAACAATTTAAGAATATCTTAATACCAGAGTCACTGGATTAAATTCCAAGTTTTATAACTTCAATAGGTGTTTTTCTAATTTCATATATAAAAAAAAGGTGATATCAAGTTATTGAATAAGGAAAAAGGGGTTAAAGCAAAAGAAAAAAGAAACTCCTGAAGGCCTTACAAATAACAATACATTCACAGGCATACTACCTTTGTTTCTGCTTGCATCAGAGTCCAGACAGTTCAATACCACACAGAGAGGGTGGAATAGTTGCTCTCTTGTCGTGGTTTTTACACGGGTTCCCTCCTTCTCTGGGTCTGGAAGGCATTTGTCTTTAAGTCCTGTCACCAATGCACCGTACAACACTTTATAAAACAAGGGGGAACCAGAACAGTTTAAAAACAGCACAAATACAGTATACGGTCCAGCATTGGTACCCATATTTCATAAGTTAGCTATGACCTTGTGGCTTTAATGATTATATTGTATTTGTATGTATAATCATTAAACAGACTATGTATTCTTTAAACAAACCAAACTGACTTTTAATTCACTAACACACAAAACAAAAAGTTTGTGTGAAAAAAAAAATCCAGAAGTTACATTATGAAAAATAGCTGTCTTCATGATCCAGAAAGATAAGTCATAACCTTCGTCCCTTGTGTTTTAAAAAGTGTTGCAATGCTGCCCTCTACTGTATAAAGTATTTTTTGCTGATGCTAAAATGACCTTGACCATGGAAAGCAGCCTTTGAGATCAACTGTAAACTAAGGTCCCTTATTACTTCATCACACTCCTTGGACATCAGTGCTAAAACACATATATCAAGAATACATATTAGCCTGCAACTAAAGACCACAGATTTAGTGCTTCATCAGTGATTATGAAATGGAAAATAATTTCAGGGATTTTTTTTTTAAGATTTGTGTATAACAGTACTTTTTTTTTTACTTACCTTTCCTGCATACACTGTGCAATTCTTTCACAAGAAATGCTAGTTGGTCTTTACACTGATTCAACCTTCCAAGAATACCATCATACTTGGGCTGCTGAAAACAGATTAAAGAACTGCACCAAAATCATTCCATAGCATAGTTCTATACTCTGTGTTCCTTTAATTTCCAAATTCGTGGAGTCCTGCTACTGAACTAATTTGTGTGTCGTCATGTTTTTAGCACTTGATATCTCTCCTTCTCTGCCGGACTCTAGGTCTTTACCCGGATCACTTACTGCCATTTGGCTTTCCGGGGATTTTTCAGGTGTAAAATCTGCATGCTGTTGAGGTTTATCAGGTTTTGGCCTGTTTAGAACATGATGGCTCAGAGTTTCGGTTGAAGAGACCAACGCATCAAGGACTTCATCCGTGAACTTTGTCCTCTTAAAATCTCTAACAGTGCATGAGCTTTGCTGGCTCTCTACAAGCCCATTTTAGTGACCTTAGAGTTGGATTTTGATGGATTTTTAACAAAGGGCACTTTCACATTCTCCCACTCCAGGCACTTACAACTACTCTGGTCCACACTGGAAAGAAAGCTGTTTTGATTAATGACTCAGAGATATAATATATTAGCTGCGAATTGCCCCCTTTGTTTAGATAAAATCCTCAGAACCCTTACAATAAGGAAGGGTTTAAAGTCCTGTGACGGAGAGCGAATGAATCCGAATCAACAATCTCCCTCTCGACCGGTGAGGGCACTGTACAACAGGAGCTGCAGGCTTCTTACTGAATGGTTGGGCAGTTCATCCCGGGGACAGTCGGGAGCCGGCCATTCAGGAAGAGAGCAGCGTTACGGTACCTGGAGTCATCGCCCTAGTACGGTGATCGAAGTTTCAGTCATGAATTGGAGGAGACGTGATTGACCTAGCTATCGGGGCGCGGCTTAGGGTACTTTAGGGGGACGTGACGCCGTAATCGGTTCCTTGTGTTGTGGTTAATGGGAGGAGACAAGTTCGGAACTCTGAATGAAGTGTGGGTTCATTGAGAGAAGTGCAGTGTTTTTGTTTTGGCAGATGGCTGATACTAAGCCGGAGCGGCAGCGAGAAGCCAGCCCGGACCTGAACGTTCATGAGCACCAGCACCAGCACCCAGAGCACGGCACCTGCACCTGCACCAGAGCACCCCGTCTGGAGACGGGTTTTTGTGTTTATTATTTCGGGACTGCAACCCCTTAGTTTTGTAGCTGGTAATACCCATTGCTAGGTAGAGCCAGCTTTATTATTTGAAACCGGTTTAAGGGCATTAAAGAAACCTGACCGGTAAACTTAGTGTTTTTCCTTTGTTGGAGCACCTCAAATCACCTGTACACCGGAGCACTACAAACCACTTTGCCACAAGTCCCCTTTTCTTTTGTTCATGGAAACAATGGTTTTCTGTCTGAGCAACAACAGTTCTGATTCATGACCTCCCTGGCTCTTAGAAAATTTCTGCAGTTCATAATATGTATGTTTCATGCTGGTATTAGACTCAATGGAATTTCAGTTCCTCTGAAGATGTCTTCTGTTGACTGTGAAGACACATCAACAGTTTAAAGCACAAAGAACTGTATTAATGTATTTCTCTAGTAAAATAATGGCTTGAACCCCCAACAGGTTTGAAGTTCGCTTATACTTCCAATTTTTCTGCTTCTACAGGATGGGTCACAACCAATTATCATTTCTTGGTTTTTCGTAAAGTCCCAGTGACTAGTATGGATTCTTAGCTCTTCGTGAAAACAGCTAATCGTTTATTTCCGACATATCCATGCACTATCAGTCTTGTTTCACTCTATTTAACAACTAGTGTTCCTCACCAAGTAACTCGGATAATCCATCAACTGTACAAAGCACATTGGACCATTGTTCCAGTCCAATTTCTGTGTTATTGTGCATATTTTTGTATTTTAGTCTTGTTCCCCTTTCTTACCAGAGGTATTCTTACAGCAACACATCCTTTAAGTCCTGATTTCAAGAGTGACCTCCGTACTGTTGATTTGATGGACAATGACACCTGTGCCTTCTGCCAGTTCTGTTGTTAATTCAACACTTGTCTTCTTTTTATTCCTTAATAATAAAACTTGATATTATTTTCAAGTATTGCCCATTCTTGTTAGCCATCTTTTGGGGTCTTCCAGTCCTGGGTTTGTCAATTACAGTTCCTCTGTACTTGTTGATTATGATTTGGATACCACACCTTCAAAATCAAGTGATGTGAACAATTTCACTCAATATTGTTTTGTTTTTGTTTTTTTTCCTTCTTTTGCAAGTCAAGGTTGTTATAATAGTAGAAAACACTAGTGGAGGCTTTGAGTAAATTGTTGATGCTCACAATGCATCAGAGTAGAAAAATGCAACATATCTGATGACTTTTGCACAGCAGTGTACATTAATATAAATACTGTATAATCAATTCAATAATTACATTTTTGTAACACACATAGTTATTAATATTATTAATAAGTTTATCAACTAAACTGCACCGAACAGCCATGCTATTTACAGTATTTCTGTCAGACAAGCAGTGGGTGTGCTCTTCTTTTCCTACTCGTTAACTAGCGACTGATTTGTTGGTTCCATCCTACCAGCGAATCAGTTATGAAAATGCTTTGTAAGTATGTCCCTCTACGTGTTCAATGTAAACAAGCAAAAACAAAAAATGCCACCAGAGGAAGATAGGCTTGTATTCCTGGCAAACACGCTGTAAATAAATTGTGCACATTTAAGAAAACTTACTGTATATAGTTTGTGCTTCTTTAGAGTTTCAAAATTAATTGTTTATATAATGAATACTTAACAATATTCAATAACTTTAAAAAAAATAAAAAAAAATCAGTGATGTTAGATGCAATTTTGAAGTAGCGATCACCTTGACCTATAGCAGGTGTTGTGGTACATAAATCAATTTATTTGTATTATTATGATTATGTTTAAGGCAGGGATTTCCGCATTGTGTTTCACAGACAGTGACTGTTAGATATAAACATGATGCAATGCGTGATGCTGCAGCTGTCACTGAATATATATATATATATATATATATATATATATATATATATATATATATATATTAAAAAGACAGTTTTCATACTCGTGTCTAGTTTATATAGATTACATTCCAAAGTACTGTAATCTGTTTGCAATAAATATTTTAGTAACACACTGTAGTATGTTGGACTTTCTTTAGGCTTGTTGCAATTTATTTTTTTCTTCTCCTGATGCAATTCTTCTCCAAGGTGCAATTATCCCTCGCAGTCAATTGTTGTGCACAAGCTTTTACTTCCAACAGCAACACTATTAAAATAAAGCCATCGCGGGGAGAGGAATGGAGTGAAAATGTATGTGGGCAGTACAATCATTTATATTTATTCAATTTTGTGTGCCCAATTAATCAATTGCTATTTGGAGGCTTAACTGACAGCCCTAACTCACAGTATGTAAAATAATTTCTTGCCCAAGTGTCCATGCAAACAATTCTGAAGGCTTAGCCAATTAGAGACCATGAACAATTGTTAAGTCCTAATCATGACCAGACCAAGCATCAACAGGATCACGACTGTACAAACATTTACCTACACCATTCCCTTTGTCCCTTTAGGCATAATAAAGCAGGTGTACATTGCCACATTTTATGTAGATTGCATTTGATTACAGCAGATACATTTAATATACTTATTTATTGTATTGTTACAGCTATTTCAAAGTCAGAAAAAGACAAAAAAAAAAAGTGACATGAATATTCCAAAATGATATGCAGTCACTTGCGTGGTCAAAATATTAGAGCACTTTACGCTCATTTAAACATTTACAATAAAATTGAGCTGTGCTTGAACAAAAACACATTATATACACTCATACAAACATTTTTCCAAAACAACAAAAAAAAAAAAAGACAAGAGTTGCTAAAAACTTCCAAGTATTCAGATACTATTCATATAAGTATTTAAAAAAAAAAAAAAAAGTAATAAATCAGTCAACACAGCAATACTGTGCTGCCAGCAGTGTAAACAGACAAAACCTTTTATTCTACCTCCCACCACAAAATACTTTGCAAGGTCTTTGTTTTTTGTTTTGATAAACTAGAACAGTACACATTAACACACATTTTGAATGTCTGTTAATGTGTACTGATTGTATAATATGGAAGGGAGAAACACTGGGGGGGTAACCAAATTAAAAAAAACCTTCATACTGCAGAAACAGGACACTATTCTGACAAGCTTGGCCACATGCAGACAGCAATCAATCGTCATTTGTAAAAATAAAAAGGCCACCAGATAACTGAAAAAAAAAAAAAAACATTAATACAGAAATTGAATCAGAGCACATTACTTTACTTTTTTTTTTTTTTTTTTGGGGGGGGGGGGGGGGGGGGGTTGTCCAAACAAACAAAACAAAGAAGTTCCACAAATTATGTTTGACATGTTTACAACTCTAAACATGCAGAACATCAGAAACCCAGTGAGGTCCACTCCCCCCCACCCGTACATGTATAAAAGTACATACCATACACAGATAACAGCATCAAACCAATTAAAAAAAAAAAAAACCTAATAACCAGGGGAGATGATACAAAAATGCCCCCTCCTCCCTCCCAATGGCTTTATGGAACACTTGCTGCATTAAGTTTACAGATTTCCAGAACTGAATCCACAATCTGAAGAACATATATCTTTGCATTGTTGAAGTGGCAAGAGGAAAGCATTTGAAGTGTCATCTATTAAGATCACAGATTGACTTGTTCCCCTCACACTTTCAGTTGGTGTCACAACCCAGATTAGCATTTGTACTAACTTGCTAGGTAGTCCATGACAAGACTAGTGAAACCAGCCGTTCTGTCAATCAAAATATGCATACTTCATAACTTTATACAACATTAGATTCTGTAGAATTTTTAAAAACAAAGGGCTGCCTTTTTTTTTTTTAATAATGCTGTTGAAGTCAGGCAAAAAGCATCATGTCAAAAGAATCATATGTACTACAAAAATAATGTTCAACATAAAATGGCCAACAATATTAAATAAAGCATAAGTTTGTGTTAGCCTAACTTGCTTTCATCAGCGCTGCTGGTATTAAAATACAGTCCAAAGACTCATATTGCAGACTTTAAATTTCCAGGCATAATAACTTAAGTTTTAAAAAATAAAATCCTGATGTGTTTGGCTTTAGCACTTATTCTAGAAATTTGTACTGTAATTTTAACCCCATCCCAAATCCAACCCCCATACCCAAAGGTCTTTAAGAAATTAAGCTACAATGGATCTTTTCTAATAAAATCTCTCCCGGATCATGACATTATGAAGCAGACAGCCAGCTGTTGTCACGAGCTTCAGCCAAACATGACTCCAAGTCAAACCCTCCTTCCATTTGAGCATCCAATCGCCTCACCATTTTGTTTGGAGTGCCAGTACAAGAATCCTAAAAATCAAAAGACAAACACAAAAGGCCGTCAATAGGAAGAAAAAAAAAAAAAAAAAAAACACCACATGTCCAGCTATGCACAGCCATGCTCCACTGCACATCCATGCATTCATTAACCTCTGTGGTAAAATGTAGCGCATATTTTCCACTGGAGAAATACCTTAGGTCAAAAGGAAAAAAGAAAATCAACGCAGTTTTTGCAATGTGCCATTAGTGTTTCTTTAGTCACTATTGCTGCCTTTAAAACTAGATTAAAAACACATTTTTATAATCTATCTTGCATATCTTAAAATATTTTCTTACCCTTGCTTGCTTGTTTTTTTTTTATTTTGTTCATTAATGCTCATTGTTACTTTCACTAACATTTATTAATGTTTTTATACTTGTAAAGCACTTTGTGGCGATCTATCATGAAAGGCGCTATATATAAAATAAAGATGATTGAAATAAGTTTGTGAGAATACACCTCCCTTTGCAGTCACACAACATATGATGTTCTCCCATCACCACAGAACCTAAACCTCTGGGTGGGTGAGGATCTCTTATGTCATTTGTATTCATCACCTGGAACATTAAGGCACATTTTGACAGGATGTAAAGGTGGGTCTTAGCCAAGGACGGTTTACTTGGCGCCATGACCTGGTGCTGCGATGCTTGGCCTTAGCATTGGAAGACAAGCGTAACCTGACCAAGTTGCCACCAGTTCCATCAAAGCATTACACATAAAAGTCAATATTCCTCCGTCCAAGAGAGCAACCAAGAAAAGGTGTTAAAATCAAGCCTCGCCCAGGACAACTGGAAGCTGCCAGAGACTGGAAAATGTTGGCAGATGTTGGTCAATGGCTTATTTTTCCACCTGAGATTGCCAATACTAACCTTCGACCACACATTGTCTTGTGGTCTGGATCAGCACGCCTTGTTCATAAGGTAGCGTTAACAGTGCCATGGGAGGATGCTGTGAATGAGGTGTATGAGAGGAAGAAACTTTGGTATGCTCAACTAGCTGCTGAAGCAGAACAGCGAGGATGGAGCGTCTGGGTTTACCCAGTGGAGGCGGGCTGTCGAGGATTTTTGGCACACTATACAACCTGACTTCTCAGAAATGTCGGGTTCAGTGGCCAAGAGTTGCATCGCACAGTGAAGAACTTATCAGAAGCAGTAGAAAGGAACTGGCTGTGGTTGAGATAGAAAGATTCTGGCTGGGAATATCATGCAAAATAGAAAGAAAGCAACGCTGATGTACAGATAAGTAAGTTGGGCTGAGTTGAGTGGGCAACCGATGGGGTGATGACGGGACGCCAGAATCACTGTCGAGCCTTTAGGTGTCGTGGGCTAGTCAACTTAACACCGAGGATAGAAGGTGCACACTTGAAGACCCCAGAGATGTGCCCTACTTGGCTCAATTCAGACGGTTGTCATGCTGATGCGCTGGGGAGACCGCACTGTGGTTGATCCCCGGAACCAGCATTGCAGCCGTTGTGTGTGCTGATGTGCTGGGGAGGTAAGCTGATCCCTGGAGTCAGCATTACACTTCAGCCATCAACACCAGGCAGAAGGATATCACCATTATCACATGTAAAGAAACGCAAATGGATGGAGATGCACATGGATCACAGTTTAATCATAGCTTTAGGGTTTACTGTAAAGCTATGTCTTAGTTGGTGCTGATCTTGGCAACAGCGGAGTTCAAATCAGCATGAAGTTTTAACAACTACTGTCATGCAATAGAAATCACAGCAGGGGGATTAATACAATGTGGTCTGGAAACTATTTTCCTGTAATTAACTTACCTCTGGTGTTGTTGCAGGAGCTTTGCCCACATTCAAAGACTGGGAACTTGTCCCTGATTCTGTTGAACTGCTGGCCCCTGACTCAACTTCCATGATGTCCTCCAGATCAATCTCTTGACTAAGAGAATTTAAAAAGAAATTATTGATGGTGCATGACAACACAGATGATACTCCACGAACACTCAAAGAGTACATGGGTTTTCTTGTAATGTGTAATGCTGTGTGACCGACAAGCCCCCAAAAGATTTAATACTAAATCTTTACAAAAAATGGCAGCACACATTTTAAATCTGATTTCTGACATGTGTTCTAGTAAGTGAAACTATGTGTACCAAGAACCAAAACCTTAAACTTATTACCCAAATCTCTCCCATACAGGTAACAATCTTGCTCTTCAATGTCTCAAACTATGTAAAACCTACATTGCTTGCAAGTCACCGCCTTCCTCTGCAGGTGGATCCCAAGCATGTAGAGCAACCCTCCAGATTCGTATCTGCTGGTCCCAAGACCTCCGGCTGTATTTTTTAAACTTATTGGGTGTCCTAGGATGAACATCTGCCTGACGAAGAGGTCTATAGAGAGAAGAAAAACAAAATAAAAGGTTTAACTTGTTTAAAATTGAAGTTTTTAAAAGCTTTGACAGTCTCGCCTTGTAAACACCTTCAGTATGTAATATGTAAACATGCTTAATGTTTTTGTTAAAAAAAATTGTACAAAGATTTACAATAGTTTACATGTACTTACTTTGGAACTTCCTTGATGTAGCGATCATACGCAATAGTATTTTTCCCATAGTTTATCTGCTTCTGTCTTCTCATAAGGACTCCTTCATCTGTTTCCAGTTCAGTAGGTACAGGTGAATCTCTAGAATCGGAGCTAAGAAAAATAATGCTTAAAAGTAAGCAAATTTACAGTGAATCATATTTAAAAAGGTGCTTACTAATTCAAGCAAAGCAAAAAACAAAATCAATTTAACAATTGTGTTATTTGGATTTATTTGTTTAGGGCATGCAGGGCATCAATATATCTTCAGACAATAGCAAAAATTATGCTGTTGCCTATATTTTGCACAGTACAGTACATCTATGGTGCCAGTCTCCACCAGTGCACACAACACTAACTAATGCTAGCTTTCTAGCACAACAGGCTTCAGATACACACAGTTAACAGTTACTGTGTTTTATTCTGTTCTACATTTTATAAATTACAAGATTCCACAATCAGGAAATGAAAAGTAAACTTGGGAAATTGTCAAAATTGAAAGGAAAGGCAAAATAATGCTGCAGCCAAAATAAATCTCCAACACTGGGAAGTGATGAGATTCTCTAAGCCCCCACCTTTCCTATGCTAGTTATTAATACCACCTGATAGTGCAATAAAAAAGTGAATCCTCCCACCCCCACGACAAGATGACATAGCAGACAAGTAATATCTCACGATCACAAACAGCGAGTGGATAAGGATAGCATTTACTTTGACTGCTGCATTGCCTGAGCTCCTGCCAGTTTCAACAGCTACTGAATGAATGCGAGTCATCATCATCTTAATGTTTTCTATTTTATACCTTTCCGAGGAGGTTGTCCATTCACTTTCGTTAAAGTCGTTAACCAAGATTCTTCTCCTGTACCTGCAAGCATGAAGGTAAGTAAAAGTACTAATCAACACATTCCAGGAAAATCACATAATCAGTTTGACTAAGAAAAAAAAAAACTATTGTAGTTATTGTACAATAATTTATTTTTCACAAAAGTTAAAACTTGCAACAAAGCGAGAAGAGGGAGGGGTAATCTGACCAAAAACATTTCACCTGTACAAAAAAAGGTAGACTAAAGGGGTCACTCCTGTGTAATCTACAAAGGGGCTGAAGGGAGGAGGGGAGGGTGACAATTGTTTAAAAAAAGTCTAATCCTGTGTTATATGTAACGGTTTAACTTGGTCAGCCAATTAACATTAAAATGTTCTCACATGTTAACTAATATGTGCTTTGCCAAAACACCCTTGCGCACAAGGCTTTTGTTGCACCTGACTCCTGGATAAATGTGTGATTTGCATGACTAACCTCTGCATATCTTTCCTGACGTTTGTTCGTAATTCTTCTTGTTCCACAGCACTGCCCCAGTCTTTACACCTGCTAGTGGGTCCATCTCCCTCAGGAGTTGTAAAGCTAGAGAAGAAAAAGTCCCAATAAAATACACTGATAAATGTCTCATCCACGTGGTGTAAATTGCATGTTGACCATCACGCAAGTCACTTTTGAATTGACATTTAATAGATACATATCCATTAGTAATTGACACATATTTCTAAACAAAGCTAACCATCATTAGAACTCCCAATGCACATTAAAATAAAGACGTATATTGTACTTCCTTAATAAGCTTTGTCAATCATTTTGATATTGAGAGTTAAACAATTTGATCAATGTTTGGGGGGGGGGGGGGGGGGGGGGGGGGGGGGGGGGGGGAACACCAGCTGTTGCTTTAAACTAATCGATATTGTATAGGCCTCGGATTCATCTTGATCTAAAAAAAAAAAAAAAAAAAAAAAAAAAAAAGTTCTGTACAACACTTCTTGAAAAAAGCGTGTACATTACTATACAAATATTTGTAGTTCCAGTTTATTTTTTATCCAAAATACAAAACTGGGTCATTCAGCACATACCATCTCAGGTCCTCTTACCTAGATGGTCTGTTGTCCAAGTATCTGCGACTGTGCTTCTCGATCTCTTCATCAAACACAGTGGACTCGGTATCTCCGTGTTGTCTCAGCTTCCCGTCTGCTCCGCGCTTCCTACCCTGGGACCACCTTGCAGGGGGCCGACTCCTGTCGTACAATGTACTGTTAAGTTCATCCATAAATTCTTAAATAAGTCATTTACCAGATGCGTGTTCCGTAGCACACTGTATGTATATACCTCGAACATCTATTTTCCTCACAATTTGATTAACATATACGATTTTGTTTTGGTTCGGTTTTCCCCACAGTACCTAACATAAATAGTGCCATTTGATTATATGTGTAATGACGTTAATGGTCGTGTCCAGGGTTCCTATGTTTTGTTAACGAAATGATGTTAACCCTGTTTAATTTCGCGCCAGCGGCCATTTTGTAGCATAATACAGTATGTGGCAAACACTAGTGCTCTGGTAGTACCAGTCCTACTACGCCTTTGCCTTTATTTTAAAAAGGAGACAGTGTTTGAGTATTTAACGTATTTGATTCCCCCCTCCCTCCGGTTCGTAGTCAGTCACATACACCGACACAAATAACAAAAAATAATTTGTTAATTCTGCACAAACTTTTTTAACACAACCGCAGCCTAAATCAGACACCAGCTATTTTGAAGTCTATGCAGTACAGTCAATAACATTTTTCGTTCACGATATACTGAGAACTTGAAACCCCGGAGCATTCTGAAGCGTTAAAACTAATAAACCAAAACTTGGGCTCGAGTTGTTCTTGGAAAGACCGAGCAGGACAAAATAAAACAAACACGTTTACACATTCTTTAGTTATTTTGTTTAAGGGTCCACTTTAAATCACAACATTTCCCGCGGAGCATACAACTGGCTACAGTAATATTTATTTACATGTTTGTTTGTTTTTTTGTCACCGCACCGCCCTGTAAAATGTAAATACATAATTAAATCGCTAAACATCATTGTGTTATAATTACCTGACATCATCTTGTTCGCAGGGGCTTGAATTGTGCTTGAAAGACATATCAATCAACAGAGAGCAGACTAAGCGAAGCAACCACTCAGAATGTTTAAAGACAAGAAGCAAAGAAAATCCCTCCAACTCAAAACAAATCATTTTAATACAACGCGCCAAGGAGACAGCGGGGCGTGGAAAGTACCATACCGTGTGGTAAAGGGGGAGTTATTATTTTCTTTAATAGGTACAATCCATTGGAAAATATTTATTACACAAGCCACAGCAAATAGAGTAACCATAAAAAAGCTGTTAATTCCATTTAATTATTCTTTTTTTTTTTTAGGAAAATATTTTTTTAATTATTTAATTTTATAAAATATACTTACCCGTGTATAGTTGATATGATAGCCAGAGCTTTCAATGAGACCACCACCAGTTACAGAAACTTACTCTTCCAACATCAAAGGTTAAAACAGCAAGTTATTTTGTCGTTCAATTTACAGTGCTGTTTTTTGTCATGTTCAGGGACTACAGTCCCAGATCCTCCAAGTCCCAGATCAAGGGGAGGGGAGGGGAGGGTAAAGGGAAAGCCAAAGCTTTCGGTTTCTGTTTGTCCTATTGCGTCAAGCGAGCGTGCGTCGTTGAAAGAGTGTAGCGCTTTGTTGTGATTTAAGAATCAGCGTCGACTCAATATAGCAAATTTGCTGTAGATTTTTGTGTCACTAAGGTATGAGCATTCAAGTGTTCAATCATCCCTGACGATAATAAAAATTACAGACGTTAAAAGTATGTTTATTAATGCATGGGTAGCCTAATTATTGGGAATTTGGCAGTTCTGCAGATTAACTCCCATTGAACAAATAGCCAGAGGCTGAAAGAAACACGCAAAAGTTTTGTCTGCCATGGCCATACTGTGAAAGATTTATCAACAACCTTGAAAAGCACGGTGTAATAAACACGCTGGACTGAATATACCCATTTCTGAATTTATGTACAAGTATCACCCTTTTTTTGGTCTGCGTGAGTCAATTATATGTCATTACATTAAAATACTGTTTAATAATATTAAACTCATATACACGTTTCTGTGTATTAATATTCGTGAAGCGAAGGAATTCATGACTGGAAAACCACGGTCCTGCACGTATTTTAGTTTTAAGGATCTTTGGTTTTACAAAACACAATTTAAGTAACAAATTGCAGGTTGCGAAATATCTCCAGCTAATGTGTTTTTTTTTTTTAAAACATAAGATGCAACGATACACAACAGTTTCAAAAGACCAGCCCTGCCAAATGGGAACAGTAACTAGATAACTTCTTGTAAAACAAGTTGCAGTGCGCTGCTGCCGCGGCGGATTCATTCCATGATTGGTGTGTTTGTGAGTCAATCATAATGACGTAGTTAACATTACGTATTGGATCACCTATTTCGTAATTGGTCAAATTTGTATCACAGACTGCCTTGTGAATCCTGTTCGCGCTTTATGATTGGCGGGATTGCCAAGTTTAAATTTAAAATGTACTGGACCGGGACAGTTTTGATGAATACAAACCGTAAGCGAGTTTACACATAGCTGGATTGAAGAAGAGCTACGCTGTACTGTTGATATTTCATCGTAAAGGAATCTGTTTCTTTTTTTAAAAAATTTGAGACAATTGTACAAGAAAGTTAAGGTAAGTAGGTACGATATTAATTTGTTGGATTTGTAACTACATATTCCGTTTATAACACCGTTAACATAACGTGCTGTTGTATATGGTTGATGGATGTAAACGTTTGTAATAACTTACATCTGTTTTCTAAAGTATGTCATTCATCATTTAATAATTTTATTAGCCTCGTACAAAGTTGCTATTCTGGGGAAGAGGGCCATTTAAAAAGATTGAAATCATTTTTTAACTTTGTCAGCGGTGACAGTGATTCCTACTTTATCCTTACGGCTTTGGCAGGACTAGTTTTTTTTTTTTTTTTTTTTTTTTTTTTTTTGTTGTTATTTTTTACATTAATGGCAGTGCATTGAATTTATCTTAATGTCAAGATGGGTCAATCTGAATCGTTAATGTCAGGTTTCCTAAGACATTAGTCTGTTTCGTGATGTTATGTGCTGTGAGATACCAATCAGACCAGGCAAATAACGCCACGGAGTAGTAGTGTTCAAAATAAACGCTGCCATCCTGTGTTTTATGCAGTAATACTCTGACCATTGTTACCGTTAACAGCCATATTGGCCTCCTATTGCTGGCAGTGGTAAACATTTTATTTAATATTGCTCTGTCTAAGGCTGAAAGTCACGGATTTCGTTGTGCTGTATTGTAGTCACAAAATAAATACGCAAATTATTTTCTGTTCGGTAAATCACAAGTCAGAGACGTTTCCAACACCTTTTTTTTCGTATTGGTGAATTAACAGGGTTTTGACATCAGCAGATCACATGTTTGGCAGTAATGTGATGGGAACGTAGCTAATTAAAAAAAATTAACCCCTCCCCCGACACCTGTATTGTATTGTCAGATTTGTAATTTTACATAGTTTACAAAACGTCAAGGATCATAAGCCCAAAAAGTGATTTACATTTTGTTAGCGTCTTGCCATTATTGATTTGTATTCCTCCTTCCCTCCATGTTTTCTCTCTGCTATTTTTTTCACTTAATATACTGCTCGTGGTTTATTAGGGAAAATTTAGTTTTTTGATGGTTACAGATCTGCTGTAAATGTATTTTAGAACACTTCATATGACAGTGAGGTGTGAGTAAAGCTACTTGGGTAAAAAAAAAAGACAGGCAATGTGCACAGTAGGCTAGGTAAGCAATAAGACCAATCAGGTTGGGTGATATTGGGCAATCGTGTACCGCCCAAGGGTGTAATGAAGCCAGACTCCACAGGCAGAGATCCTTATAGACCTTAGAAGGTCTGGTATTTACCAATAACGACCACCCTGGAGGGTCTTATTGCGCTTAGAAAATGGTAACTGTTTTGAAGGGGGGGAGCTTTGTGGTTTTGAATGAAGTCGCTCAAGCATATGTCCAGGTGAAAAGGCACTTGTTGGTACTTTATTTCCTGGTCATCTATTGAGTTAATGTACCCCCCATGCCAAGCGTACTAGCCAACGAGGTACCAGGAAATAAAAAAAGCCAGTTTTCTAAAGAATGAATTGGAGCAAAGGATTTTATTTAACCGTAATTGAAATTAAGTCAGAATCTGATTGGTACCTAGAGGTTGAGAACCTCAGTATTAAAATAAACTGGGATTCATGGCAAATTACCCCTTAACATTTATTCACTTTGATGGGTTTTTTTATTATTATTTTTTTTTTAGGACTTAAAACCATTTTGACCAAGATCTATAAAGCATCCACATTTTCATATAACTGCTGGAACTTGGCTCATATGGTCCTAGGTTGCTATAATAAGGGATGTATATTAAATTGTGCATGGCTGTATTTACCTTACAACTTGCCCACCTGATCTCACTAATTTGAAAATGTTTCCTCAATGCAGTTTTTTTTGTTTTCTAAAACCTGGTTTTAGAAATAAACTGTTAAACATGCACATTTCCTGCAAATGATGATCTGACTATAAGCTGCCTGAATACTTTTATGAGAGGATCTACAGTGTGTTTAATAACCATAAATGCCCCTCCTTCTGGTTCTGGTGAAACAAAACATCTCGCTGTCCATAGACATCTATTGAAAAAAGCTAGTTATTATTTTAACGAGTTGTTCAAAAGTGAGTTTTTTCAAATCAATCTGTTTCTTTATATAAAAAAAATGTATTGTGCATTCACAAACTTTCCTTTCTAGAATGAGCCTGATTGCAGTGAACGATGAGAACTTGGGAGTTGATCCTTCGAGTAACTGTGTCAGCTCAGAAAAGTGTGATTTCCTTTGCCTGTCGCAACAACCCACAGGGAGGCCTTCTATCCTGCGACTGTCCCAAAAAGAGAACGTGCCTCAGAAAAGCTTGATCAAGGGTGTGAAGGTATTAGTTTTGCTATTGCAAAAATTGCATTATGCATGCAAATTGGTAATGTTTAGTCAAATGTTTTTTTGTGAAGGGATTGCAGTATTATTCAACATGATTGTATCTTGTTTGCTAGGATCTAAAAGTACAACTCCACTTGATCTTAATGTTTTTAATTGCAGTATAAAACTAACAGCCTTGCACACTACCTCCACCAATCAAGTTAAAGTATTTCAGAATATCCTAGGTTTAGTTCTACATTACTGTAGCTGACTTCTTTTATTATACGCGCACACACACAGAGTAATCCATCGCACATCTGCCATAACCGTTTATCCACCATGATCAATCTCTTCAGCAACATTGGTTTATTATTGATCAAAAAAGATTAGTTCAGAGATTGTAGATCCTACCAAAGTTTTCATACACTGTTGTATGTGTTCCGTGCGCTGCCATTGCTGGTAGTGTCACATGAGCTGTTCAGTGTGCTGACATTGTACCGCGACGGCAGCTGATTTGCAAGACAATGTGGGAATGGACTGGGGAAGAGAGTGGGAGTACTCAGTAAATGTGTGTTTGTAAATTGTGTTCTTGTTCAGATATGTTGCTGTTGTCTGTGTGTTTTGGTGCTGGTGTGACTGAGAGCTGAGAGACTTCCAGAGTGGGATGATAGCAGGTCTGACAAAGTCAGAGATAGGGAGTGTTTGACCAATGAGGAAGGGGGAGGGACATGTGTGGAGATAAGTTTGAAAGAGAAGCAGGACCTGGTGGTGGGAGAATTGAGAGGAGGTTGAATTTGCAAGTGAGAGAAGAGCCAGTGTTAACTAAAAGCTAAATGCATACATACACACACACAGCGGTTTCCTGCTGCACTGAACCGCAACTGTTTGTCTCATTATATCCTGGAAACCCTGCAGCTCAGCGCTACAATATGTAAATAAATCCTGTTCGCCTGCGGGGCGTATCAACTTCAACCTCCATCTTGATCTCCTGCCTGTCATTTAGCAGCCACTTCACGCACCCTGACAGCTACTCTGTCACAAGCATCAATACCCTGTATCTTTTTAATTTTAGGGGAGCACCCTAATAAAAGCTCAATCTCAAAACAATAATAAGTCATTGTTACAGCTGTGTATAATGGGGATTTAAAACAGGATTAATTGATCTGCGTTTTTACATAATATATGCCCTTACTCGGGTCGTGAACTAATGTTTTTTGACATCTATTCTGATAAAAAAATCAGATATTTGTATTTGCTACAAATGATAAATACCTTGCACTTATTTACTGTCTTACCAGAATTTGTGCAACATTTTATATATATCTATATATATATCTATATCTATATCTATATCTATATCTATCAACCAACCAAGGGTGCTGGAACTGAGGGTGTGGTAGCACCCCCTGGCTTTGCATGGCTTCCATGATATACAGGGGTCGGTTCTGTTCAATGGCTTTCAGCACCCCCACTTTAAAAATTGTTCCAGTGTCACTGGAATCAACACAGCAGCTCTTGAGAATCTACTTAAAAGTTTTGGACTGCAAAAAGTAAACAAACCAGCACGCATAGTGATTTCTATGGAAAGCCGTCTGATTCAAAATTGTGTTGTGCTGCTTGAGTGAGCCAGAATCTCATGGGACAGAAAAAAGGCAAGCGTGTCATTCAAATGCCTTGATTAAACAGTACCCAACTTACTGAAAATGTTGTCTAGCAATATAATGGCTTTTATTACTTTAAAAAACTAACATATTTAAATTGAGCGACTATCTGAACATGAAAATCCTTTGTTCGTCCCAGCACTTCTATATAAAAAATATACTTTTATGGTTCCACAGAATCTGGCTGCTTCTACAATACATTATGTTGACCCAGCTCCTGTGTTTTAACTCGCCTTGAAATATCTCCATGTGTCTCTTCAATTAAACAGGATAAACTTCCCAGTGATGTGCCTGAAGTATCTTCTCAAAATTAAGTGTCCAGGTGGCTGAACATTAGTTAATTTTTCTTTTTTTTCAAACGTGAAAAAATAAAAAATGCAAAAACTTAACTGTGGGTGGAGGTTTTTGAAAAAACAAACTGGGTACCATGTTTTTCCTTTCTATCTTTAGGTATGCTTTCAGACACCGGTGCGGGATCCTGTCACACACAAGATTGTCTCTCAAGCTAGCAAGATGGAGAGCAGCTTCACATTGGATGATTGCACAAAGGCTTTAGAAAAGTTATCTTTGGAAACAAGCAAAGCTAAGACTGCTGAGTAAGTTCATGCACTGTTTTTTGGTACTCAAAGCTGCTTTACCAACTGCATATTGCCAGAGCAATTTAAGACAACACTAAGATTTTCTGCTGCTAGCCCAGCTTTTTATTTTTGGTTATATGCAATAAAACAAATTGGTACAATGTTAAGATCAAATCTTTGAATACCTTTGAATGTCTAGTTACTAATTAAGAATAATGCAAGCCAATAGTAGAACATGACTAAGATTTAAGAATAGAAATTGTTTAAAAATAGAAAAATGGCTGACGCTTCTTTTTGGGTTATGACTTCAGAAAAGCAAAATTTCAGTTGGATGTTTTGTTTCCTTTTTTTATTTTTGTAAAGTGGCAGTTCTGCATAGTTTTGTGGCTTTTTTGTTCGTTGTTTAAGGATTTCTGAAGTGGCATGGTATATGTTGATCAAATGGTAGTCAGAGTCAATCAGGGAACTTTTCTATTACTGTGAAAATAAGGTTTGGTAGTATGCAGAAACATCAAATGCTGTTTTTTTATTTTGTAGTCTTTATATTAAAATTAGCATTTTTAATATATTCTTGGGACAAGCTGCTATGCCCAGCTTTCAGAATAGTGTTTATAAACAAAGGGAGAAATGGACAATGGTTGTTGTTGGCCCTCTGTGCAGAGCTTGAACATGGCAATGTCTGTGTTCTGAATGCTGCACAAACCTGTTTGTTTTGTTTTTAATGGGTAATGTGTAGTTTGTTTAATGAGTGAGTAGTTTTAAAATTAGTTTAACGGTGCTTTCTAATTTAAAAACAAACAAACAAAAGTGTGATACAATGTTCTTGGGCAGTCTGTCTGCAGTTCATACAGTATCTATCGTCCACTGGAAAAAGGTAAAACATTTTATGTTTTGAGTTGGTGTGACTTACTGGATGTGGGTTTTTGTGTAGCGTTTTAATTTATGAATGTTCAGAAATCTCATTCAGCTGCAATTCATACTAAGTTGTGCAGCATCCATATTTTTGCTGAATCCAACTTGTGGGAGTTTGAAATTGAATGTATTGAGTCTTTTTGAAGAAATGTATTTAAAATTATTAACTTTTTTTGCAGTACTTCTGTGCACATTGAAAACAAGGAGAAGAATCAAGATAGTGAATGTAAAGCAGGTAATGTTTCGAAATCTCGCCTGTCAATTCAATAGACACTACAGCAGTGGCACTTTAACCATATAGTACCATATAGTACTATTTGTTAACCAATTAGTACCTAATTATTAAACTGAGTCAACTAAACCCCTCCTCATGGGGGGGGCCTGACTACCAAAAAATAAATCTACATATAAACTTAGTTTTTTGTCATTTTTTAAACCCTCAACTGAAATGCCTAGTAATTAATTTTTGTATGATCCTCTGAAGTACGTGCGTGTGCTACCAATTCGAAAAATAGAACACAGTGCCGGTTTGAACGCCATTTTAAAATTCTCTAAAAACATTGATTTTAAACTATTATAAATATGTTTATTTTCATTTTATATTAAACATGTTTTTCAAAAGTGCATCCTTTGACTGGACATAATGGGTCAGGGTTAGGGATAAACGACTGACCTTGCTTTTAAGATTTAATATATATTACAAAAGCATAAATAAGTGCTACAATTATTTTATAATAAAAAAAATAGTGGTAAGTAATGTTATACACTATTTACAGTGTCGTCTTTCTTGCAGTAGCAGAACAGCTAGATCAAATGCGGAAGGTCCGGGGGGGGGGATATTCAGAATCTAGTGTAAAATTACATTGTCAACTGTCAGCAGATAGTCTTTAGTAATACATGTAAAAACAAATTGCACTGATACAGTTCTTAAATTAGTGACGAATAAAAAAAAAAAAAAAATAACTGACCGTTTGACATTTGTGATTTTATTGGATGCAGAGCTCCAGGAAAAAGATGGTATGGGATTGGGTGGACGTGATACACTATACAGGGCATAGTGGGGATTGAAGTTCTGCGCTGGAGATGACCCCATAATAGAAAAAAAAAACATGCATGATTAAAAGTAAAAAAAAAAAAAATAAAATAACCGAACCACCAAAGGCAACATTTGCCCGCTAGCTGCTTTCAAAAGCCAAATTTGGATGGAAAACCATCAATCTAGCAGCACTGATCAATGGGGAGTAGCCTAAAAGTCGCATGTGAGATGCATTCATTACCTATTAAATGTTACCTCAAGTTCATGCACAAATAAAATGTGAATTTGTATAATTTTGTGTTATAAAAATCAATATTGTAATTGGTGTGCCGGTGTCACAGGAAATAAGTTAGCGGTTGCCTTTTTGAGCCTTTCTGCACACATGCATAGTTTAAAGTTAAAGGCAAGGTTCTGTGAAAATATATCCAAGATTTTACAGATGCCGTTTGTACTTTTTTTTTTAAGAAACGAAAACAGGTATTGCAGGCTCTTTTTTGTTTAAATGTGACGTTTGGCATCATATTTATCGAAGTGTATTGCTGTGTGGCAGAGCACAGCTCTGCCCTTTAGAAATTGGCAGGGATGGGGTTAAATTCCCCTACCTGCCTGGGTTCATTGTGTTCAGGTGGCTGGGGATGATTAGTTTAATTAATGATCAATCAGCGCCCAGCCACCTGACATAAAAGGAGGCCTCTGCTTCTCATTTGAGAGGAGGAAGCTGAGGAAGCAGGTTGGTGTTTGGTTGTTTTGTGATTTTTGAATTTTGATAAATCCAGTGAAGGCATTGCCCAGCCTGGAAACTTTATTTTTGTGAGTTTTGTTTTTGCTTTATTTGTGTGAGTATCTGTTTTGCCCTTGTGCACTTTATTTTTTGTGTTTATTTATAATAAAATTGTTACTTTTTTGAACTGCAGACTGTCTCTGGGCCTCTCTCCACTCACCAGCCTGCCACATGCAGACTATTTACTTCTGTTTTAAAAAAAAAAAAAAAAAAAAATTGTCATCTTATCAAAGTGTAAATGTACGTTTTTAAAAATACATTGATGTGCAGTGTGGTTTTTAGCAAATAAATATTTTAAAAACATTATTTTGTCAGTATAATTTGTTTATGCAGAGAAACATTTGGCAAGAAGTGATTTCATTTCCTTTCAAAAAATGTTGTCTTATCATACTGTGGGGTAAGCAAATAAGCGTTTATTCTATGTAGGCTCAAGTTTAACCAAGTTATTTTCACGGTAATATGCTCAGTTTAGTATTTTTCTTAAATGTTATGGGGAAGTGGGTACAAACACTTATTGAATTACTGTTTTTGACATTTTAATCAAGTAACGTGTGGGAATTGTCTAAACCAGTTTTAATGTAAGATTGGCTTCTTATACATACAAAAACACACGCAGACTTCATATATATGGACGTGTATATACGCACGCCTGTACTATGAATGATAAATTAGAGTGCAGTACTTGCAGATCAATGCTTGTGATGTGGTCTGGTTTTGTTTTTGCTATTTTATAAAAAATTGTTTTAGATTTTGCGCCTTTTTTGGGGTGGGGGTGGGCCTGGGCAGTATACATTAGAGGGAAGGGGTTTGACTTGACAGCTGTTATTTAATTGCACAGAATTAAATCTTAATGCTTAATTGTTCTGATATGTCGTAACAAATATACAGAACATTTTTATTTCTTTCTGTAATATTTGGGACAATGAAAACATAATGTAAATATCCGGCAATTACAAACTTAATGACAACTCTGATCATGGTTTAAACTGGGAATGTTAAATGATAGATATTGTCATTTTTAAAATGTGTTAACGATTTAACACAAATATAATTACACAAAAATAAATCGCACGACCACGTCTTTGTAGTTTAAAGTTATCCGCTATTAAATAAAATACAACATGACAGTAAAAAGTGTTATCAATATTATAACAATGTGTTTTTGACCTTAACCACATATAACGTAGCTTTAATTAAGATCCCGACAACATTTTTAAAAGTGAAACAATTTTCTGAATTAGTTTATCGACAGAAAATGGAGACGACGACAACATTGCCTTTGTAAATTCTAAAATTTGCGCGTGCTCAGAAAGGCTCAAAAATGCAAAAGTAACTTATTTTACGACCTAACTTATTTCCCGTGACACTGGTACTTAATGTTGTAAGACTACACTTGTATATGTAATTTTGTTGGTACCGCCAGTATGTTTTACTTTAGCCTTGCATAAAGAACATACTGCAGTGTTTTATGCTATGCAGCATCTATACCTTTTTAGATGTTTTTATTAGAAAATGATTCCACACATGTGACTTTGCTTGCAGAATGTAAGCCGCTCAATCAGTTTACTTCTGCCATATTTTCTTTTGTATTAGCGTAGCTTGCATTACGTGTTCTCGCGGGAAATTTTTCAGTAAATGTTTCCCTGAATCAGTGTAACCAAAAATACTGATTATTGTAATGCCTGAATAATATACTGGTATATCGGTATTATTGCGCACCCCTACTATTTAACCTGTACTGGATCGACACTTCAGAATTGGAGTTCCTTATCATTGGTCTAGAGCAGGGGTTCCCAAAGTGTGGCCCCCCTCCTGACCGTTTTTACTTTTATTTTTTACATTTTCTGAAAGTTTTTGTAAAAAATTGCACGTGTAATTTGGGGGAAGTTAATACACAGCAATCAAAGTTAATAAATTCCCTAACATACATTTTGTACATATTTTGGATCAAATCTGGACCCTCTCAAGCCAATTTTATTAAGTTGTTATGCTCATTGTATGTGCACTGTCCCTTTAAAAAAATATAATGGCGCGTATAGTGCACAGCAGATTTACCGTAATGGAACTAAGAAAAGGCGCTTCTATTTAAATTATTATTTTTTCGTCTCCTATCGCTTTCCATGGATGAAGATGCGCAAAGACTGATGTCAAGACGTGAAGATACCATATAAGTAAAGTTGGATTACTTTATGCAGCTGAAGTAGCTAGCTGACTTCTGCAATGTTAACACTGCGACTGCAAGAAACGTTTCGGTTCAGGATACACAGGCACTTTTTCTGTTATAGATTTTATTATTTTAAGAGCAAAACTGTTCAGCTTCAACATCGGGAAAATGCTCTTTGTATAGTATTGTAGTTTTGGTGTTCAGCTTGGATCTTTTGTTAGGGAAAGTACTACTCTAGTAACAGTACCGGCTACAGTTTACAATTGTTACTGTTACATTTCTTTTTTGTAGAGTGTTTGAGTAAGACTATAGTTAGGCTACAGTGCCAATGTAATGGCAGATAATTTATGAATACATGAATGCTGCACTTTAAATAGAAATGTGTGTTTATGTAGTTGATTTCAGGAAGAAAAAATAAACATCAAGGTAAAATACAGTAACGTCTGTTTTATTTCTGCACATTTACTAAGGAAATAGCTCCAAATGTCCACACCATTGGGCAATTTACATAATTTGTTTAATTTGAATTTGCACATCTCGGACCAAGTTAAGCAGAGTTCACTGTACATACATTCAGCTCTTAGTGAAGTGGTTAGTTCTACAAGTCAAGATGCATTCTGCCTCACTACTGAAGAATAACCCACAAGAGTTTATCTTTAATTGTTGTGACCAGGACAATGTAAGATGTGACAGCATGATGTTGGTGATCAAACCTAAGCCTGTTGTGGCACCAAGACACAGGATTAAATACAAATACATTTCAAAGCTGCTGGTGTTGCATTGGTAGTAATATACATTACTCGTTTAAATACAAAAATGTATAGTAAGTAAAAAGGGTATGATTTGGGACATTTCGGTTTCTTGAGTGGTACATTTTCTTGTGTTGGGGGGCCCCCCCCCCATTCCATGCAACCTCTGGAAATTGGCCCTCCATCACAAACTTTGGGAACCCCCGGTCTAGAGTTTGAGTGTGAATTGCCTATCACTGCATAACTAACGTCTACCCTTTGGGCAGGCAACTTCAGCTTCAGTACTGTTGTCGCTTCATTTAGAAACGTACAATTTGTGTACTGGATGCACACTTATTCTACTTTAGCCTATTTTGGTACATTTTGTTTTGCATTGTGAGTGGGACATATGAACATGTGACTAATTCTTTATTTCTTTTTAGATGCAAATGAGGAGGTGCCTTACCCAGATGATGAACTACCTGTACAAAGCAAAGGAGCGTACACAATTGATTTTGACCACCTTGATTCCATCAACCCCTTTAAGAGTGGTAGTCAGCAGGGGAATTCCCTTCCTAACATAGGAAATTCACCAGTTAAAGTGTCAAAGAGCCAAGAACAAAATAAGTCTTCTGTAAATGTGACGACAAACCCAGAGAAGCCCTTGCCAGAGAATATAACTCAGAGTGAATCGTTGGAAGATACACTCCCTGTTACCCCAAGGCTGGATAATTCAGTTCCTGAAATAGAATTGCAGCAATTGGTAGAAACTGCAGACAACACTGGCAGCCCTGTTTCTGTCAAAGATACTTCAGGCACTGGTTTGTCTCATGATGTATCTGGAGAAGATGCAGAGGTGATAGTTCCCAAGGGAAATTACAATCTGGATTTGGACAATCTGGATATGATTAACCCTTTTACATCATCTTCAAATGTGAACAATTCCCCACCACCGGCCCTAGGATCTTGCAACCTTGATGTTGATGTTGATTCCATTAATCCTTTCAAGTGCAGTGGTTCAGCACTCCAGAACTCACCCGTTGTTGGTGGTTCCAAGACGCCCATTGAAAGGTCTTCACTAGCGAAAGATGTCCCTGAAAAACTGGAATGCAGTAAGCCTTCCATAGGTGAATGCCCACCAAATGAAGATGAACCTGTTCATCTAGAGGCCAGGAGGCCCATTAGTGAAACCTCTGCACCTGTGAAAGAAACCAACAAACCTGCAGAAAATTCTCCACCAGTGAAAGATCAGCCTATGAAACTGGAATTTAATTTTGATGATGACAGCAAGCCCAAGAAGAAACCTCCCAAAAGCTTTGGCAAGAGGCCACCTGGTTCCAAGCTGTCTGCCAAGAAACCGGTGGCACCCACTGAAATAGCAGAACCTCCCAAATCGCAAGAAGTTAGTGATAAACCAGCTGATGATGACGTTCCCCATCCAAAGGCATCTTATAATTTTGACTTTGACAAGTTTAATGACCCCAATTTTAACCCATTTGGGACTGGTACAAAAATAAACAGTTCTCCAAAACTAGATGCTAAAGCCACTTCAGGTGCCCCAGCTGAAGAAAAGGCAGAGGTTGCATCTCACAAAGTTTCAGAGCTCCCGAAGCTTGAACTTGGTGAAAAACCAGTTAAAGATGAATCTTCTGCAGTGCCAATGTAAGTCTTGATAGTGAAGTCGTATGTGGGTTTGAGGGTATTTGTCCATATTGTTAAATATGTCTGATCAAAAGTTTTCATAGAATTGGTTCAGCAGTACTGCTTCTGGTGGACCAGCTAAAATTCTGTGCATGGTCAAATCTGGTTGCAAATGATGTGAGTGAACTGGTTAGCAAAAGACCCTACATTTTATTTCAACATTGTCCACTTTTTACAGGTCAGCCAAAGTACCTACCTTGAATGGGGAAAGACCACCAGCTGCAGAGGTAAAGCTTTTTTATTATTATTTTTTTATTATTATTTGTTTGTTTTTTAATTTACTTTAATAAATGTATCGACCAAAGTACAGGCTTTGATTGTTTGAGTTGGACGATTTAAGCTTTAAAATTTAATGATTGTGTGCATTGCTTTCACATCCAGCTATCTTCAACATAAGTAGGCCTAAATGCTGTTTTATGATGGTTTTAATAAGTTGGGCTGTAGAACTGTAGCTGTTCCTTCTGCAATGATTCCTATTTGATTTCTTTAGTAATATATATAATCACTAAAGCACAACCTTCCAGAGAATACAATTTTATTTTGTATGGACGTAAAATCCTTGTATCCAAGTGTCCCTCGTAAAGAAACTTTAGAAGCTTGTCAAAAAGCACTAGATAATAGACTAGATAAATCAATACCAACAGCAGAGGTGCTGAACATGATCAATGTAGTTTTAGAAAAGTTATTTTACATTTGTTGATAAATTACAAACAAAACGATGGTACAGCAATAGGATCTAAATTAGGAATGCATTTTGCCAGTACATACATGGGGAAATGGGAAGAACAATTATTTAGAAAATCAGAAAGAGAACCGTTAGAATACATTTGGTTTGTAGATGATATTTTTGGGGTTTGGACACATGGAGAAGAATCTATTTTCCAGTTTCATAAAATGGCAAATTAAATGCACAGTAATATTAAGGTGGACGTTCAATGGACAAGAAAAGAAATAGAATTTTTAGATACCACAGTAAAACTTGAAGGTTCAGTTGAGATTGACCTCTTCTATAAACCTACTGACATGCACCAGTATTTACACATGTCCTCTGCAGGGCAATCCCAAAGGGGCTAGGAATAAGAATACGAAGAATATGCTCTAAAGAAAATGACTGTAAAACAAAGACGTATTAAAAACTAATCTTAAAAAAGAGGATACAAAAAATTAGAGACAGTAAAGAAAAGTGGATAAACTAAAAATAGATTATCTACTAGATTATAAAAAGAGATAAATAGGTCGAGTCCCATTAGTAATGACGTACTCTAAACTTTTGCCCAATATTTCTAAGATAGTTTGGAAACACTTGCGGATTCTACATAATTCAGCAAAATTAAAAAAACTATTTAAGGCCCCAGTTGTAGCATTCAAAAGAGAAGCTAATTTAGGTGATATTCTAGTTCACAGTAAACATAAAAGAATAATTGACAGAATAGTTTCTACAAATACTTGCACTAGTACATGTAAAGTTTGTAAATACATGGACAAAAGTAAAAATATAATTAAACATAAGAACAGCACATCCACTAAAAACTAATATCTACTGTAAAAATAGCAATGTTTATGGAATAGCCTGTGAAAAATGTGACAAAATAAAATATGTTGGAGACTGGAACAACTTTATATAAAAGAATTCAGGACCAACTTTCATTAATTAGAAATAGAAAATGAATGAACCAATAGTACAGCACTTCACCCGTCAAGGACATGACACAAATGATGTAAAGTTTGTAGTATTAGAACAGCTAAAATTAGACAATGTGACATATAGAAGAATAAAAGAAAGTAAATGGATAAATAGACTGAACACAATTATGCCAGCAGGACTCAACAGAAAAGAATGAACTAATTAATTTCACATATAGAACACCATTACATCATGTAAGAATAAATCATGGATTTAAATATAAACAATAACAAGTAGTTGTCATGCCGGCAAACACCTATAAATACCTCCAATGTTTTGATTCAAACACAGGCTCCCATGAGAAAGATATGTACAACATATCCAAACGTTGGGCAGCTGGCTCTTTTTTTTTTAATATATATTAAAAAATGTAAAATATAATATTTATTTTATTAAAGCCATGTCAATTGTTTTTTTTTAAAGGACGTGGTGCCAGGACCACCAAGCAATAATCCTCCTGTCATTAAAGAGGTCAATCTGGCGTTAGGCAATGGGAATCTGACCATGGAAATGCCAGTGACTCAGCCAGAGTGGATCATGCAAAGAAGTGCAGCAGAATCATTTATGAACTTCACTGTATCTAACCATGACATTACAACAGATGAGTCATTCAGGCCAGGATCAGAATGTATGCCACTTTTTTTTTTTTTTTTTTTTTATGAACTTTTGTTAATTATCTAACATGTTTGGCATAATATGTATTGCATTCAGTAACATGCCTCTACTATCACAGCTGTAAATTCAAAGTTAAAGCCATCAGTATGATAAAGTTGACCAGGCTATATAGAGAGTATTATAAAATAAGAATTGACAAGTTTCAATACAATCTGAAACTTTCCAGATATATATGCAAAAATTGAAGTGACATATAGATACCACCCTTCACATCGTTGGGTAGGCCTGATGCATGAAGCATAGCTGTCATTCAAGGTTTTGCAAGACTAAACGAGAGCCTTGTACAGCAAGTTAATTGCTCTGTTTGCTTCAGTTGTAGCTTCCGGTTTTAATGAGCCAGTTGACTACCTGGAACAGTTTGGAACGTCCACGGTAAGTTTGCCTCCAATTGTAACCCAGTACCACTGCAACTCTATATTTTGTGGCCACTTGAACATGTAGATTTATTTTTCTTTTTTCAGTTCAAGGAATCTGCGCTAAGAAAGCAGTCCCTGTACTTGAAGTTTGACCCATTGCTGAAAGAGAGCCCAAAGAAATCTCTGCCCGCAATGTGCAATGGCATACCACTCCCTTGTTCAGTCCTTTCAAGGTACATGTAACAAGTAGTGTGGTTCAGATGGACTGCTTGTGATCACATTCAGCATTATGCTTTGTCATTTGTTTGTGTAGATGTAAATAGTCCAGAAACTTACAGATGGTGATGGGTTTTTTTTTTTGTACCAATTCATTGTTTATGGCTTTCTTTAGTAGTTGAACACTTAATAATAAATACTGATGCTGTCTGTATTGGATTTTAGGTTTGGTGAAGTATGGGACTTGTCACCTGGAGTTGAAAACAAAGTGCAAAGTGAAGAAAAGCCTAAGGAATTGAATATTCTTGAAACGTCCCCAGTGGCGGTAAGTATTAAGTTTGAAGGGAGAAATGTACGTTTCTCTGGAAGTATACATTTAAATAAAAGTAGTGGTAATGAGTGCCCTTATTCATTTTAGGGTTATTATGTTAATTTGATAGAAAATACTGTTTGCTGATGCAGTATTGAAGACCTTAACGGTATTCAAATCAAATGGATTACGTTTTACTTGGATAGAAATCTTTAATTTTAAATCTTTCAACATTTTTGTTTTTTAGATGACTGCTCCTCTGGTGCCTGGTGTGCCTAGTGGCTTACATTCTCTAGTCCCTGACTTTCCCCTCCCCACTAGTAGTGCAGAAGATGCAATCGTTGAAGTCTTAAAATACAGTCAAAAAGACATGGATGCTGCCATTGAGGAAGTCAGACGACAGGTACAAATTAAATGTTCAATACAATAGTTTCTGTACAACATGATCATTAGGGTAATGGAATACTGTCCATAAGTACATCTTGTGAAGTTATATTGAAATAACATTAAAATGAAGAAATAAACAAAACAGTATTGCAATTGGCAGTTCCTTTTCCAATAGTTTTGCCCTGTGTATTGTATAGATAATACAGCAATGGCATATGCACTCCCAAATTAATATGTAATGTTCTGTTTAGGTTCAAGAAAAAGAGAAAGTAATTGATGAGTGGCAGGACAAATATAACAAACTGCGGACGGATTACACTATAATGGAGTAGGTATTTTGGAAACTACTGCTTTTATGTAACTGTATGCATGATATTATGTTTTTCTTATCTAACTTTTTTTTTTTTTTCTCCCTTAGGACAATTGTGGCAGAGTTTGAAACAACAATAGCCCAAATTGTAGGTATGTATATAACAGTTTGGGCACGGTAATGTTTTATACATTGTTAAACTCCTTGGGTGGCAGGCTTTGTAATGGTCAACATGTGATGGTTAAATTCTGTTTCAGATGATGGCCAGAAACAGAAAGAGGCAGCTAAAGCTGAAATCCAGAAAGTCAGTGAGGAGAAGCAGCAGGTCCTTCTTGACTTGAGTTCAATGGAGACCTCTTTTTCAGACCTCTTTAAAAGGTTTGATAAACAGAAAGAAGCAATAGAAGGTTATAGAAAGGTAAGAAATTAACTTGATTCTTATTTAATACATAACATGTAGGAAACTATTGCAGACCCCATGTTCTATTATCCTTTTTACAACATGACTGACTTCTATCACATTTTAAGCACCTCAACAAGTTAGGAGTAGAAAGCAGATTGAGTAGTGTTTCCCATTGGGAAACTGCCTCTGTTCTTTGATAGGGAGCCCCAAAACCAAGGATAAGACAATGATGCACTAGATGGGTGGAGCAAAGACAGGGGCTAGTGCCTGGAGCCCACAAAGGCTGCTGTTCAGATTGTATGTGGGAATAGACCGGCTGGTAATGTGTTTTGCAATGGCTACTAGTGCAGCCAAGTTTGAAGAAAAGCTGGAGTTAGCTTACTGTGACTCCTGATAGTCAATGGATAGATGTCATATAATATTTTTTATTTTTTTGGTGGTAATTTTGTAATGCATACAATTGCTACTGCCAAACAGTGTGTTTACTGGGTTAATACTGTATATTGGTTAAGTGAATGTGTTCAAATCGCACCTCCCAGTTTTGTTTGATTTTAAACATTTTCAAAAAATAATTGATTGAATGAAATATGCAGACAAGTGGTTTTAAAAAAAAAAAAAAAAAAAACTATTTGTTTATTGCTCCCCACATGCTCATTATGAAATCAGAATAGAAATATTGACTCTCTGGGTGAGCATGAACAAACACGTGACAACCAGTGTTTATTTTAAATGTTGTTGTTATATAAGCTTTTTTAAACATTTCAAAAGAACGAACATAACAGGTGGTACAGAACACGTACAGAAACATTGGCAACTCCATGTGGATGAAAGTTCAGTTAGCATTTTTTTACATGTTTTAAAGAAAGCCAAAAACAGATGTTTTAGTGCATTCACACCTTCATCTAGGCATCAAAGTATAAACAAGAATCCCAGAAATATATACAATTACAGATAGAAAAAAGAAAAATACACATTGCATAAAAATGTAAGTTCAAATTATTCATAAATCTGTCTAGGAATCAGACAACTGATTTATAGTACGTTCAAACTGAACTTGAGGTAAATTTATTAGATATATAGATGTTAAACACATACATGACAATTACAAAATCAGTTTCAATTGTCATGTAATCATGGATTGGTTCTTAAATTCTTACAAATTAGAAATTGTAGAAGTCAGTTGCTTCTGCTGTCTGCCCAATGCTTTGTATTACCCTCCACCTCTGAGTGGGCTCCAATAATGGTACCTGTAGTGATACAACCAGTGGATCATGGGATTGGTTGTCCTGTCCTTTTTACTCTCCTTGCCCAAAACCCGGATGGAGATTTAATAAAATGTTGAATAGACAATGCAACGTTTAGACTTCAGCAATGGTTACTACTTTATTGTACTGACAATACTTGTACAATATTTGTTAACTTGACTGTTTTGTGGTACTGTGCATGACCAAACGTGCTGTAAAAAAGTTTTTATTGACTATGCAAATTAAGTAGTAAGAAGGTATAATGCAACCACTTGTGGTGTTTGATTTTTAGAATGAAGAAACTTTAAAGAGATGTGCTCAAGACTACCTGGCTAGAATTAAGAAAGAGGAACAGAGGTACCAGACGCTGAAGGCTCATGCTGAGGAGAAAATAGGCCTGTAAGTACTGCACGGGTGTTTGTGGGTTTTTTTTTTTTTTTTAAATACATAACTTTATGGCATTTGTTTGAACAGGCTGGCTCTAGGAGTGATGTCAGGTCAGGAAATGAAACCAAAACTTGCAGCAATTGCGAGCGATACTGAGACGCTGCGGCGCTCAGTGTTTTATTAACACACAGAAAATAAAAGGCTGAACAAAACAGAACATGGCACTTAAGGCCAAAATAAGAAAATAAGTTTCAGAAGAAACAAGTATCGTGCTGGTCCTTCCAGCGCTAAATAGCAATTGTATTTATTTTATGTATCATTTTAATTCTCCCCTTCACACCTGTTCTCCACTCACTGAACACACAACCCTGAGTGAGTAAAACGTGCATCTATATACTGTTCTGGGATTCAATTACTAATTGGTGCAATCCTGTGTACACGTAATACCCCTTTTAATCTGCACGTGAAGTGATTGTGCCATCCTAATGTCTAAATCCAATTATAGATTTTAAATCGCTTGTGTTACACAGACACATTTATATCCCGTGCACCAATACCTATACACCAACATTAACACACCACACAAAATCCACACAGGGGCGAGGCACTCTGCCACAGTTTGCAGTTTAAGACTGTAGACAAGGAAAGCAGGATACCAATGAAGTCGCTTTATGAATGCAGTGTTTTCAGTGAAAGTTCTGTTCTGTTTAGTGCCAATGAGGAAATTGCCCAGGTTAGAACAAAATCCAAGGCAGAAACTGCAGCACTGCAGGCAACTTTACGCCGGGAGCAGATGAAAATCCAGTCGCTGGAGCGGAGTCTTGAACAAAAGGTGAGTAGAATGTGTACTACAGTCCAGGTGGCAGTATATAATACAATAGTATAGGAATAAAAAACAATGTTGTAAAAGAATCAGTTGTCAATCATTGGTGGACAGGGGGCTTTATTACCAATTGCTGGTTAAGAAGTATTAAAGTGGCTGTTTTAAGTACCATTCTTAAGATTGATTGATTACTGTGTGTAACAATTCCTATGACTTTTTGTACTGATGTTTTATGCCTATAATGCATACTAAAGTGTTGCCTGTAAAGTTTCCTAAAATTCATCCTTAGCTACATACTTTAGTTATATAAAATATAACCTTTCAGTGTCTTAGTGGACTCATTTATTTTTCTTTCTTTTAACAGGCAAAAGAAAATGAAGAATTAACAAAACTCTGCGATGAACTCATAATGAACGTGCAAAAAGGTGGCGCTCGCCAATGACCTGTAAATGTTATCTTTCTGATCTCCTCGTACTTTATCTTTCTTGTTTGTCTTTTTCATTGTTATATGTAGATAAAAGCACTGCTAATTAAAAATAAAGCTCCATTGCAAAATGACCATCCTGTGTGAATCTTATTAACCTGGATAAACCTGCAAGTGTAGTTAAAGCCATCCAGGTGAAAAGCGTTTTAACATGTTTGAAATTTTTAGAACATGCATGAAAAATTGGTGAATTCCCCCCCAATAAATTGTTGGTGTTTTCTATAGTTTCTAATTGTTCTATTTTAAAGATGTAAATTAGATTTAGAATAAAGCTTTAGAATAAAACAACAAATTATTACGTAACATGCATAAAATAAAAATAAGATGCAAAAACGAGTTTCATACATTGACAAAAGGATTTGGGCACCCTATAAAGGGCTGGACACAGTGTGCATGCCGCCTCTTTGTGAGTCGCGGCAGGGGAAAGTCAGTGGGCAGTCTGTTCTGTCATGGATGCATGTACAAGCAACAAACAGTAAATGGCAGTGGGAAGGGAAAACTCTTCCTACAGAAGATGAAAAGCTTAGTAAAAAAATAAATAATTCAAGTAATGAGGAGCTAAACCTATATATTTTATAAAACCTAATTTTAACCCCACCACCACCACAATTACCCAAAATATCAGGCAATTGTGTTTAAAATGAAATTAAAAACATGTTGCTGTTAAAATTTGAGATCTGTATAGTCTGCTGGCTATATGCTGAGACACAGTGTGAGTTAAATGTATCATTATGCATTTATATTATAATAAGTTTATGTAGCGCCTTTCATAATGGAAAGGCATCACAAAGCACTTTTACAAGATACAAGACTATGGCGTGTGAACTATGCATCAGCTGCAGAGTCACTTACAAGAACATCTCATCCGAAAGGCGCACAAGGTGGTTAAGTGACTTGCTCAGGTTCACGTAATGAGTCTGCCTGAGCTCGGATTTGAACCGGGTACCCCCTGGTTATAAGCCTGTATAACTACTGGACCACACAGCCTCCTACATTATAGCATTGAGCTTATACACATTAAAAACTAGATGCGGCAGTAATCGGTGGTACTGTGCATCTAACAAAATACCTGGAACAATGAACAGCAAACAAAGATAATTGCAATCGCCCTGCTCTACCAGAGAAAGAAAAAAATGTAAGATCGCTGTGGGTCCATGGCATTCTCAAGAAAAGAAAAGGGTATGGCGAATACTTATATCGTTGTTCTTTTTTGTTTTTTTTTTTTTTTTTTTTTTTTTTTTTTTTTTTTTTTTTTGGTTTTTTTTTTGGTTTTTGTTTTTTTTTTTTTTGTTTTTTTTTTTTTTTTTTTTTTTTTTTTTTTTTTTTTTTTTTTTTTTTTTTTTTTTTTGTGTTTTTTTTTTTTTTTGTTTTTTTTTTTTTTTTTTTTGTTTTTTTTTTTTTTTTTTTTTTTTTTTTTTTTTTTCTTTTTTTTTTTTTTTTTTTTTTTTTTTTTTTTTTTTTTTTTTTTTTTTTTGTTTTTTTTTTTTTTTTTTTTTTTTTTTTTTTTTTACAGTAGCTCTGGTTTGAAGGCAGATTTTAAACCTTAATGTTGTATTATACAACTGGAAAATTAGTAATCAGAACCACAAGCTTTTTCTCCATTTGTATTTTTTTTCTTTGGCATAGGAGCTTCCTACTTTCCCCTGATCGGTTGCTGGTAGTTTACGGTGCAGCGAAAGTTGAAAATACTTTACCTCGTGCGTTTCCGTCTGCGGTGACCACCTTCATTGAAAACAATTGCTACTGCCGCGCCGTGTCCGGTGTGAACGGCCCTCATCGATCGATCTTTTTATTTTTTTTTCCGGTAGAGCAGGGCAATTGCAATGATTTCTTTTTGTTTACTGTTCATTGTTACAGGTATTGTGGTGTTCCCACCAAAAAAAAAAAAAAAAAAAAAAAAAGTTTGATATGATGGGATGGCAGTAGTTGCATTTTTTAATCATGTGTATACGATAATGCTTAATATCGGTGTATAATAACACCTTTAACTCACACTCTTTGCCTGTACCCAGCAAACCAGATAAAACTCAGAAAGAAAGAAAATATCTCAATTTTTAAAACCAACATATTTTTATTTTATTTTAAACAACACAATTGCCTGATATTTTAGGTAATTGGGGGGGATTATGTTTCTTCATTTGTTTTTTTTTGTTTTTTTTAACTAAGCTTTGTGTCGTCCATATAAAAAGTTTGCCCTTCCTGCTGCCATTTACTGTTTGTTGCTTGTCACAGCCGTGACGTAACAACAGGCCCACTGACTTTCCCCTGCCACGTTCGGTGTGAACAGCTACGAGAGACAGTCTACGAGAACTGCAGAGCGACACGCAAGGAGGTGGCATGAGCGCCGCATCCGGTTTGAACTCCCCTTTTCATTAGTATTTGGTGTGCCCACCTTTTGCTTCCTTTACAACTACAACCAGTATTTTTTTGTATTTTGAAAACAGTTCCTGGCATCCTTCCACGGTTGTTTTTGCCCATTCTTCAGCGCATACAGCTTTGAGTTCTGCAATTGACTTTTGTTTCCTTTTTGCAACAGCAGCCTTCAAGTCAATCCACATCTCCGTGGGATTCAAGCGGGGAGTGAGATGGCCAATCCATAACTGTAATCTTCCTTTTTTTTCAGAGATTCCTTTGTAGCCTTCGCCGAATGCTTAGGGTCATCATCCTGCTGAAATACAAAATTCCGTCCCATAAGCCTTGTAGCACTGGGTAACACACGAGAGTACAAAATTTCTTGATATTTTGCAGCATTCAATGATCCTTCTACAATACAGTGGTCGTCAGTGCCTCGGGAAGAAAAACAAGCCCATAACATCACAGAACCACCATGTTTAACACTGGGCATGATGAACTTTTCTTTAAATTCTTCTCCCCTCTTCCTCTAAACAAATTGTTGCTTTCTTGGTGAAAATAAGTTATATTTTGGATTAGTCTGACCATACCATTTGGTTGAAGAAATCATCAGGCTTCAAGTATTTTGCTTTTTTGAGTTGCAAATTTCTAATTTATTTTTCAGCACTTGATGGATTTATTTATTCTAGAATTATCAGATGTTGATTTTCAAACATGATAATTGTCAATAATTAGCAATGAATGGGTTTCATACGAAATATTGTTTGCCCAAATACTTTTGTCAAAGTGTGAAACTAGTTTTTGAATGTTGTTTTTAATTTTTGTTATGTAATAATTAGTTGTTTTATTATAAAGCAGAGCAAAGCGGCTGTCTCAGTGTTGGGGAAAGAGAAGGAAGTGGGTGAGGAGAAAAATGGGTAAATCCCCAGTTTAAAATGCCCACGGGTAAAAGAAAGGCTAGAACCAGGCACACTACTGCAGCGAAGCACGACTTTGTCTCAGAGGCTCAGGTCTTTCGGGCACATGTATCCGAGTGAGCTGTCTGCGAGAGACCCAACAGCATAGCGGTTAGTGTTGGTGATTTTAGTTAAAATGGGGGCAGCAATACTGACTCTTCACTCAGCTCTGATTTGTTAAAGGGGAAAGCGATTTAATGTGATTGAGCATTTCTCGATTTTAAAAAGTTTTGTGTAGCAAGTTAGGTGCAGTATAGTACTGGGTATAGAAAAGAAAATAGATCAAGTGTACGTTTTGCTGCTTTTTTGTAACCCTAAAACACTCTTTTTTATATAGGAACTTTAAATATAAACGGGAGCAGAGATGCAGCAAAGAGAGCAGCTGTTTGTGAATATATAAAACAAAATAAAGTTAGTGTTGCCATCCTCCAAGAGACACACACTGATGAGAACAATAAATTGGAATGGACTTATGATTGGGAGGGGGTGCTGGAGTTGCCATGTTTTTTGCTAAATGTTTTAAGCATGAATATATCACTGTAAATTAGATCATTAAAGGGTGCTTGTTGAAAGTCTAGGTGTGTGTAGAGTAGAATGTTTGTATTTATGCTCCAAACGATGGGTGGGAGACAGAGAGTGCAGTTCTTTCAGACCCTTAATGGAGTTTTAGCTCAGTCTTGCCCTGAAGATAGTTTTATTAGCTGGAGATTTTAATTGTACAGTTGACGACCAGCTGGACAGAAATAGATCAGAACCCCACCAAGTCAGTCAAGGAGCTGGTTACTGTCCTAAACGCATGATTTGGAAAATGAATGAACCCTGATGTTAGACAGTAAACCTGAGTTAAAGGGAGCGCCGGGAATAACTGTCTAGCTCGATTTTATGCTTTTTATGTTTTTAAGCATCATTTAAATTATTTTACTAGATACATTATTCACCCCACAGGTCTATCTGCCCATAGTTTGGTCAGTTTGAACATGATTATTCCTACCTCACATGTCTATTCTTTCTATTGGCATTTAAATATTAAACTTTTAAAAGACAATAAAGATTTTTAAAATCTTTTACATTTTTTGGGGGGAATGATGACAGAAAGGGACATTTTTATCAGTAAAGCAATGGTGGGATGTGGTCAAAGTTCAGACCCGACTCTTCTGCCAACAGTACACTAAAAATGCTACCAAGAGCACTAATGAGGCAGAGAGGGCTGTAGGAGGATATTACTGAGCTCCACAGGGCTCTGAAGTCCAGATATAGTGACAGACTTTACCAAGACCTGAAGCTTAAAAAGAGTAATTTGACTGATCTACTGGTACGGTTTCCCAGTCTTTCTCAGATGGATGCTCCGACTCAGTATTTCTTCGCTTTGGAAAAAAAGTGTCTCCAGTAAAGTAATACTTCAAACAGCAGGCACTCAGCTGTTGTGTGTGCCTGAGGTCAACAGGGGGCATGCTGTGGGGTTCAATTCAGAGCTGTGCACAGGTCTGAGGGAGCCCAACAGTTCCTCCAGGGGCTGACACAGGCTCCAGAGGAACAACAAAGGGCATAAAAATATAAGTCAGTTGGCAAAGTTTCTGCTGAGTCAGGCAAAAATGGCAATTTTAAAGAGTAGGAAAAACAAAATAAATAGGGTATTAACTACTGCGGCAGTTCCTGTTTTCAAAGTGCTGGTGACAGCAAGCGTCAAAGTAGATTTAACTTTTTATAAATTGGCTAGAGTTATTTCACATAATCTAGGCAATTGGGGAGGTGGTGTGTTGGGTGGCAGAAGATGCATTAGTAATGTGTTTGTACAGTGCTGAGAAAAAGTTTGTGAACCCCAATGATAATTATGGAAATTCCATAGTTTTACCATGATAGTTTTCTTGAATCAAAACCAGTCTTTTCTTATATCCAGTAGGGTTTATATTAACCAATTCCATGTCTTTTGAAAAAAAAAAAAGATGTATGAATTAGACACACATGAGTAATTAAGATTCAGGGTATGTGAAAAAGTAAGTGAACCCCTGGTTTTATCAGCTCAATTAAGGGGATAATTAGAATCAGGTGTTTAAATAATTAGGTAGATTTTCAGGGGTGAGTTTGGGAAAGATCAAAAACTTTGTGAGTTTGGTCTTCACCAAAAGTGGGTCATGCAGCAAGACAATGATTCTAAACATACAAGCAGATCTGCAAAAGAATGGCTGCAGAAGAAATTCTACGTTTTAGAGTGGCCTAGTCAAAGTCCAGACCTAAACCCCATCGAAAAGCCCTCAGTTGAAGCAGTTCTGTGAGGGGGAATGGGAATAACATTCCTCAAAACCGATGTGAGAGACTGACCAACAGTTACAGGAAATGCTTAGTTGAAGTCATTGCTGCTCAAGGGGGTGCCACCAGTTACTGAATCTAAAGGTTCACATACATTTTTTTCACACATGAATATTGAATGTTGAATCATTTGTGGATAAATAAATGTTGAAAAAGTATCATGTTTTTTTCTGTCATTTGTTTAATCAGGTTATCTTTATCTATTATTAGGACTTAGATTAAGATCTAATAATATTTTAGGTTTGAAATATGTGAAAATCCTAAGGGGTTCACAAACTTTTTCTTGGCACTGTAATTATTGCAATTGAGGGTTTGTGCTAATCTATTGGTTTTACTAATCTATCTTTAAACAATGAGAACATTGGTCAAACATTTTAAAAAGATGGATGATAAGATCTATATTTTGTTCTTAAGTCTTACTTCATACCATACTTCAGACAAAGCTAATGTAACTGTAAATTTGAGGTCCTTTCATACTGTTCCATCTGTGTGGCCATTTGACTGGAAGGGCAGAGTGCTATTTTATGGGAGACACATTTGTATATTGTAGTCCCTTCTACTTTGGAGGGACAAATTGTGAGATTTCATACAACATTTCACAGAGCATCATTTTCCAGTAAAATCACACGTGTACACCACGTGACTATTATAAAGTTTTATATTGGTGTTAAAGGTGGACTTAATGACCCTGTAAGAACAACATGTTTATTATGAATAATAAAGCTTGATTGCAATTTATCTTCTCAACACAAGATGGTGCTATTTAACAACATATTTCCCAATAACACAAGCATTAAACAGAATGATGCAACTAGAAATGGGGGCATAATGAAAGGGGAAAAATATCTCTGAAATAGTTAGTTTGTATACTTGAATAAAAAAGGATATCTTTTGGATACAGACATCATTTTGTTTGGTTTTCCATGTTGACATAGACTATATATGATATAAATTTTGTAGATCAAATGGTCTCTGAGATGTGAGGTTTTGGCTGTTTGGTGGCTGCAGGTTTATAAAACAAATGAGTTTGCTACAGTCCATTACTGCCCTATAATCTTATTGCACCATTTGTCTTATGCATGTGGAACATTGAATCAAGTTTTGCCTCTTGAGGACTCATCCTTCAGTCGGGCACTAAGTTGCCAAGTTGCTATGAAAGCCATCTAATAAAGGCAGAGTAATGTCAGGGTGATAAAAGCTTCAGCCAGCTACATGATGTAATGGTAAATCAGTGACAGAGTGAAGACTGACTGAGTTTGCTATGACACCTAATTGATCATGCTTCTAACTGTTTGGGTCCATGATACATTTTCAGATTGATTGTTTCGCATTATTTTTGGATGGGATTGATTATAAATCTGATCAGCTGGTATTGGTAACTGGACAGTGAAAACGCAGTTTGGATTTTTGGCCCAATCATTTCTTAAACAAACCAAGACCATTCTTATGTGACAGAAAATGACCGTATCTAGGCATGTTATACAGTTCTAAAATCTGAAGCTTCTTTATGTGTTCTTTAGATTATCTATAACACTAATTCTAAAAAGCTATGTCCTGGAAAATAAATCCGGAGCTCCTATGTCACACACCTTAGTGGGTTTTGGCACAAGAAAACCTTTGCAGTATTAAATATATTCCATAACTGCGTGTTATTGCAACAGTACAACCAAATCAGTGTGGTTATTGTACATGCTATATGCTTTTCCCATTGACTTTTATTAGATAAGGGTCACAAAGGAGTCTTGCTGTCGGACTATAATTGTCTTGACAAAACCATAAATCCTTTTAGAATAATCTTCTGTTAAACTGTACAGAGCATTGATCTTTACTGTCTGCTTTGGTCAATTAAATACTCAATGAAACTGATATTAACAGAACTTGTACATGCTATGGTTAGGAAATAGGGTGGACAATAAATAAATGAACTGCACTGTACAACTTTGTAACAGCTCAGCAACAATCAGGTGATGAATCAAGTGTATTTTTTTGTTAACCAAAGTATTATGCCTACTAAAACCTAATAAGAGTTTTGTATCAACAAAATCTAACATAAACTATCAAAACAAGACAGGAGACTGATCTCCGATGAAAACTGACAAAGAATTTAGGTAATAATTTATGTTTTGTTTTTTCAGGGAAGTTATTCAAAACATGCACCTTTCAGCATCATGTCTATCGGTCAGTCATGCCTTCCTCTTATGCTCATGATGATAGTATCTATATTCCTGATTTTACAAACACAAAGTCATTTACATAGCACACATGTGCTTTACAATTACAGCAACCACAGTTTAATCTATAGTCTTGATTGTGACTCAAGCCAGGCTTGAATATTACACTCATGGCAAGGCCCTGACAGTCACACTTCGTGCCCTTTGCAAATAGATGGAGATTGGATTGTTTTCCTAAGTCACATTTTGGAGGTGTTGTGAAACATCAGCTAAACTGGAGGGGACACCTCCTTATTCTTTAATCTAAAGGATTAAAATGCCACAGAAACCAGAAGGCTGTTTTGAATATCTAAAACCCCTTCATGACACGACAAGTTGCATGCTCACACTTAATGCAGAGAAAACATTTATTTATACATTTTTTCTAGCTTGGTTTGCATACCAGAAAATAACTCTTGAAGTAAATGTCTATCACATGTAACATAGATAGTTTGTATCTATCAGCTTTCAGTTCTCAATAGCTTATCCTAAAGAGAGATGGGGAGCGTGAGCTGAGTGCAGTAGCTCACTGAGCCGTGATATAAATTATTACTTTTCACAAGTTTTTACAAAGGAGGATACAGACAACATGCCCCACATGTCAACCAGTTCCTATCCAGTTTTAAATAACTTTAACATAACCAAGGCAGAAGTGTTAAAGGGACTAGGAGCTCTTAAAATAAACAAATCTGGGCTGGATGAGCTCATCCCAATAGTACTCAAAGAAATGAAATAAGTTATTTACAAACCGCTAACCAAGATCGTGCAACAGTCTCTTGACACAGTGGTTGTACTGACAGACTGGAAAACTGCAAATTGTAATACCGTTCCACAAAAAGGGAAACAAAACTGAACCAGGTAACTACAGACCAATAAGCCTGACTTCTATATATGCAAACTTATGGAAACTATAATAAGATCCAAAATGGAAAATTACCTATATGGTAACAGTGTCCTGGGAGACAGTCAGCATGGTTTTAGGAAAGGGAGATAACTAACTAAGGGAGAGAGTTTAACTAACTTGCTTGATTTTTTTGAGGATGCAACATCGATAATAGATAATTGCAAAGCATATGACGCGGTTTATTTAGATTTCCAGAAAGCTTTTGACAAAGTCCCACATAAAAGATTAATTCTCAAAATGAACGCAGTAGGGATTCAAGGAAACATGTACATGGATTAGGGAGTGGTTAATATGCAGAAAACAGAAAGTACTGATTAGAGGAGAAAGCTCAGAATGGAGTGTGATAACCAGTGGAGTACCACAGGGATCAGAATTAGGTCCTCTGCTATTCCTAATCTACATTAATGATTTAGATTCTGGTATAGTAAGCAAACTTGTTAAATTTGCAGACGACACAAAAATAGGAGGAGTGGCAAAAACTGTTGCAGCAGCAAAGGTCATTCAAAATGATCTAGACAGGATTCAAAACTGGGCAGACACATGGCAAATGACATTTAATAGAGAAAAGTGTAAGGTACTGCACACAGGAAATAAAAATGTACATTATAAATATCATATGGGAGATACTGAAATTGGAGAAGGAATCTATGAAAAAGACCTAGGACTTTTTGTTGACTCAGAAATGTCTTCATCTAGACAATGTGGGGAAGCTATAAAAAAAGCCAACAAGATGCTTGGATACATTGTGAAAAGTGTTGAAGTTAAATCAAGGGAAGTAATGTTAAAACTACAATGCATGAGTAAGACCTCATCTTGAATATTGTGTTCAGTTCTGGTCACCTCGCTACAAAAAGGATATTGCTGCTCTAGAAAGTGCAAAGAAGAGCGACCAGAATTATTCCGGGTTTAAAAGCATGTCATATGCAGACAGGCTAAAAGAATTGAATCTATTCAGTCTTGAACAAAGAAGACTACGCGGCGACCTAATTCAAGCATTCAAAACGATAAAAGGTATTGACAATTTCGACCCAGGGGACTTTTTCGACCTGAAAAAAGAAACAAGGACCAGGGGTCACAAATGGAGATTAGACAAAGGGGCATTCAGAACAGAAAATAGGAGGCACTTTTTTATACAGAGAATAGTGAGGGTCTGGAATCAACTCCCCAGTAATGTTGTTGAAGCTGACACCCTGGGATCCTTCAAGAAGCTGCTTGATGAGATTCTGGGATCAATAAGCTACTAACAGCCAAACGAGCAAGATGGGCTGAACGGCCTCCTCTCGTTTGTAAACTTTCTTATGGTAACATGGCCAGTAGCTGAGATATAAGAGAGAGCAATGGACGGACAACAGGGTTGTGAGGTAAAGCTGAGTGTGAGGCTATGAAGTGGAGCGAGGAGACAGCACAGGCACATATAAGTATAGTAGGTTTAAGCAATGTGGTTGTAGCATTACACAGAACAGGGGAGCTGCCCTGTCCTTATTGAAAGCTTCAATCTATATTCCAGTAGGTGTGCAGCTAACACTCCAAATCAGCTTGCTCAATGGATCTACTTACTGTATCTTTTGAATAATGCACAAATATTTGTAAGCATTTTGTCATTTTTCTAATGTAATAATGATAATTTATATATATTACCTTTCATAGTGGACCACCATCACAAAGCACTTTAGCAAGATATGAGACCAGGGTGTGTGAACTATGCATCAGCTGCAGAGTCACTTATGACAATGTCTCACCCGAAAGACAGAGCACAAGTAGGTTAAGTGACTTGCTCAGGGTCACACAATGAGTCAGGAGCTGAAGTGGGATTTAAACCAGGGACCTACAAGTTACAAGCCTGTTTTTTTTAACCACTGGACCACACAGCCTCCTATTAATTGGACACTATTCTTTATGAGAATTTACACGCCTCTGGCTTCTCTAACATTGTTTCAGTTGTTCAAACGTGCAAATCTTAGCCAACATCAATAACAAGTTAATTTTGCTTAATGTACTTGAAGATATTTATGTTGGATAGATTTACTGGCATCAGTTACAATAATGCCCAGCCCTCGATTGGAGTTTTTGTCTGCAAAAGCAAGAATAGACAGATTTAAAAGTATACTCTGAAGAACAACAGTGTTACTGGATTAGTTAACCCCTTAAGGTACACAAGGAATTCAGTGGATGTTCAAAAGGTTTCTTCTCAAAATACATTTGAGAGTGACTCAAGTATCACAAGGAAACTGACAATTTGGATGACCAGATCCAACCTGTCAATAATTTTCGTGCACGTCATTGCAAAAAAAACCAAAAGCATTTGCAGCTTTGTATTTGTGGGTCAGATATGTCCCTTGTACCTTAAAGGGTTAAACTCCAGAGGCAATGTTGCCCTCTACTGGGCCTTCAACACCATTTCCTGCAACACATGAATTTACAACTACTGACCAGGCCCAACCTGCCTTGAACAGACTCCAAGGCAGTATGACTGCAGGTTCCTGTAGGTGGAGAGATGCAAGCAGGCTACAATGAGAATCAGTCAAATTGCAGCATTTCATTTACTGTACCAGAGACACGCAAAGCTGATTTACTGCACAATACCCTTTCAAAACATTTCCACCCCAAGCTGGAAAAAAAATTGTCGCAAAGGGCTGAATTCACAGCCACCGATTAACACTAGGCTTGAACTATTGCATTTCACCAAGGTAACATTAGAAAGTCCAAGTTTAATTCTAATTAGGGTTTGTGAAACCAGGGCTGTGTCCTATATGCAAATATTCCAGAATATAATTATTTTGTTAACGACCAACAATTTAAACAGACTAGAGAAACTGGTGTTTGGGTTGAACACATTTTGACAACATTTTGTCAGCAGTAACAGGTACAAACCTATTTTGACTTAAGTGACAAACCATTGTACTTCATTATGGCGGAAGACAGCCTTCATCTAAGACATAACAGCAACAGCAAGGGATGTGCTGAACACTAGCCTGGCACATATTTTTCACTGGCAAACCCTACTCACACCATTTAGAAGCACATTACTGACAGCTGAAGAGTGATGGGTGACGTGACTAATGGTGGCAAGAGTAATGGTTAGTCACGTTGTAATCTGTTGTGCCAATCGTTTTGATTGTGTTATTGATAGACTGTACTGAGAGCTGGCAGTAAAGCAGTTGTCTTCTTAGTGATCCTTTTGTTGTATCATAATTACAAAAAACTAATCAAACTAGATCTATTTAACAAACATTTACTATGGCAAATTGAATGTTTATACTGTGTGGAGTTACTGTGTTAACAATGTTTTACTAAGGCATAGTTTTAATGCTCTTTCATGAAACAAAGAATATAATCTAATGTTTTCTCTCACATGAGATTCCCTAGCTGTTAATTGTATAGGTTCTGTATACAGTTTTTTTTTGTTTTTGTTTTGTTTTTCCTATAAGGCTGTATTGTACAGTATGTAGTATCATTGTACTACAGTAAGTGGTCAATTAAAAGGGTTCAATTTTTATATTTTTTTCTGTATCAGAATCCCAGCAGGGTTGAAAGGTCACTACACCATGTGATTTCTTTGCAATCAGGATGGATTCTTCAGGCACGTAAAATGTCAAGTGGATTCTGATAAAGAGAAAAAATGTTATGATTCCGTATTGGCACAATTGTTATCATCATACAAGGGAAAGGCAGGAACGATAGATGAAATGAAATCTGAAGCTGCTTTCCCATATAAAGTGGTTGTAACAAAATAATTACATAAATCTTACTTGCATATAGTTCTATTAACTACACTGGTCTGAATGTGAATGTTTGAAAGACCCATATGTTATATCAAACATGTATTTTAATTTTAAAATGTGATTTGTGACACTCAGGTAATGGGCAGTTTTGTGTCATACACTGCCGTTACGGATTCTGTCCTGTCCCTCATTGGTGAGATAAGAGGAGGTTTTTTGTATTGTGGTTAATGTTGGCTTGTGGTGCACAGGGTAGCTGGTTCACGCCCAGTCTCTGCCCTGTTACATCAGTTTTTAATTCTTGCACTTCTCTACTCATTTCCCTTGGAGATTAAAAGAGTCCCCATCCCTTCGACTCCTCATTTCCTATCATTCACCAACTGGTTGTCCCCATAAATGACTGACCTGCTCTGCAGCAGCCAGTAATAAGACTCTGACAACCCTGATGAAGTAGTGACTAAATAAGTGAAACAGCGACAGACTTCCTGAGAGTAGGTAATACCGAAAAATCTTGGCAATACAATTTCAATGTAATTTCAATGTATTTTATTTATATAGTGCCTTTCATACCACGGTTTCTCAGAGAGCTTAATGTGTTGATGAAAAACAGAAAGAAGTATGTAATATCGAGAAGTAATAAAAATTGCAAAGTAGCAATAAATAATAATAATATCAATACAAAATAACAATAAAAAACTAAATAAAACAATTACCTTACAACCTACATGTACTGCATAGCCAACGGTTGTGCACAACTGGTAATATTTTTTCATTTCCTTATTAGATGAAAACAATGAGGCAGTAGCTAGCTGTTGTTGAGTTTGCAGGAAGATGAGTAAAAGCAAAGATAGACAGGGTCTGGCCTGAGCTTATCTACAGGTACAGTATCTCAGACTATTTCATATCTACTAGGCTTTTGTTCTATTGCAACATTTACACTTATTGGTATTCTAAATCGATACTGGCCTGGTGAAACGTCCTCCTTTGTTTAATCTGATGAACGTATTTCCTGGCAGTCTATTATCACACCTGGTTTAGCATTACTATTTAAACAGACCTGCTGTCAAAACAGAAGCTCGCAGACATAGCTCCCGGGGGAGGAAAAATACTGACAGAAAAGTTTCAACTGTTTGATCAGCTTCACAGGTAAACACAGTAACACTGCATAACTAGGCCTGTTTATACCTACCAGACCTGTTAAGACCAACATGATTGACATGATCATTACTCATATTTTGGAGCCCTGGTTTTTTTCTCATATGCAGAAATATTACCGCACTGTTTATTTTCAATATATAAGCTCAGTAGAAATAGCACAAAAGTTAGGTTTTTCCTTTATCTGTCTACAGTATGCCTTGTTGTTGACTGCTGTTAATCTGTAACTACATTCTTGAATTACCACAAAATCATGGTCTGTGGATAGAAATAAAATAAATAAAAATTGTATTTACTTTCAACATGTGGGCCCTATTTTGGCAACCTGGCACATAGAAGTTTTGAAGTTTAATTTCAGCTTTCAGGTCTGTCTGTTACTGTGTTGTTAAGGGGAGGGGGGACCTGGAGCATTTCACATACTATGCTTATTCTCAGTGTCCTTTCACTGGTGTCAGAGCCCGTTTTTGTTTTATCAAGCTGACTATGAAGAACCTGCAAAGTCATATAACACCATCCCCTAATGGTACTGGGCACTTACTAAAGCACCTCCAATAAAGTGCTTTAAGACAGAATAGTAGCCAAACTCTTACCCACAACCCTAATTCTAACCCTAACCCCCATCAACTACCAAGACAGCTCCATCCCACGTCCCATCTAAGTAGGCTGTATGGCTGTTTTATAACATGTGCAATACTGTGACTATGGCTGACAGTCTGTGCATTTATTTATTCACAAATATGATTCAGTTGAGGTTAAAACCATGTACTGTACTTTGCTATGTAAGAGGACCATTCACTAAATCACTTTCATTAATACAAGGGATTAGAACAATATTGTTTATTGCTAATCATGAGAAAGGACAGGACCCCACGATTGACATGTTTATGAGACCCCACATCCTTCCTGCTCCATTATTGCTTCCTCTGGAAAGGAATGGTTGGTCTTTTTAAATTAAAAAAAAAAAACATCATTACTTTTTTTTTAACCCTGGACTCTTGTTGTTCAGGAAGTGTCCAATAAACACACAGACAGTGAATGGAAACATTGTTTATGTTATTTAGACATCATGGCTGATGAAATAGCTTTACCACAAACTGAGTTCATGAGTTTCTTAAAACCCTTGCTGTACACAGTGCATATTTAGGCTGTTTATCTTTAAGTGGGGAATTATATGGAGTTGTCATTATTGGAGATAAGGCGGGTTTATATGATTGACATCCAACTTGCATGCTCTTCATTCTCAGAAACCGGAACTGATGCAGCTGATCAGATATGAAGACTAAACTGAAAGTTATTAAGTAGGGCCCATAATTTATATATGCTGGGTTTACTCTTCCAAATTGATATAGTTATGTACTGACATACCATATATATATTAGAAAAATATCAGAATTGTGGGCATCTACGTAGAAGCACCTAGGACATTCAACAATAAAAAATAAGAACATTTTATCCCACATGTGGTATGTATAAACTTAAACTATGGGTTCTGATCCATTGTTATCCAAGCTCCATAGATACACAATATTGTTTCAGATGTCTTCCAAACAATTTCCTATTCATATAACTTATAGCAGCGGTAACCCCCAATATATTTTGTGATATATATATATATATATATATATATATATATATATATATATATATATATATATATATATATATATATATATATATATATATATATATATATATATATATATATATATATATCACTTCACACTAATTGTACCTTCCTTCTGTACTTTAAACACATTTGTCTTACATGTTTTGATTAAACACAAATATCTGTTGCATCCCTGCCTTGCAAGTTGCAACAGAAATTGACAGAAGAACAGAGAAGAGCAGGTCTGATGATCTGCTGACAGATAGTTACTCCGTCTCAGTGTGACACACCCTTCCCCAGTGATAGAAACCATCACCAGTATCCCAATGGATGTTTTCCCCTGGTACCAAAAAAGTTATGAAAATGAAAGGCCAAGACAGGTTTGAAAGACAATCAGGCTTCTGAGGCACGTTTCTCATTTTGTACATACAATACAAGTACTATATGCATACAGCTTGAACACTACTTACTAATAATTTACCATCTGATCTTAGTAATGATACAAAATAATTAACTTTTCTCAATTCTGTCTAGAAATGTTTACAATTTAATTGATATAAGAACAATAAATTGGTATTTCCTGTGTTGGCTTTTACAAAACTAATATATTTCTCAACAGTGAAAATATATTAACTGTGCTACTTATGAAAAAAAGAAAAAAACATCATAATGAACGATTAAAAAATTGCTTTGTAATATGGAATATGAAGATTTATTAGTGTAATTTTTTTCTCGTTTTCAATATTGAAGCTTAGATCTGACTTTCCTAGGTGTGACAGGTTTCTTTATCTTTCTTTCTAACTATGATGGGGTACACTTCGCCCCTGTGTGTATTTGTTGAATTATTTAAAATGTATGTTTTGTGTATAAAAACACAATGTTTTGTTATTATTGTTTACAGCCTGGATGGGGTTAAAATGCCCCATCCAGATAAAATTGTTAGAATGCGTGGTCAGCAGGGAGTGATCATTGATAAACTGGCTGTTGACCACTCATACGACAAAACCTGTGCCGAATGTGGTTAAGGGGTAAATTAGGTAATTGATCGCCAGTTGACCCCTCAACCACAATATAAAAACAAGCAGCTTTGGCTGAACAGGGTGGGTTGTCTAGAGGAGGAAAGAGAAAGGTAAGAACAGATACTGAAAGTAAACAATTGCTACTCATGCTGGCTTTAAACCTGCACAATACTTGTTTGATTTAATGTTCACTTTGCTTTGTGTTTTGTCTGTTTGGTTTGGCCAACGAGCCATTTTGTTTTGTAAAGTGTTTTGTTTTTGTTGAAATATTTTATTTAATAAAGAAACAAGCGCATTTGTGTCTCGCCCCATAGTACTTGCCTGTGTTGATCCATTCATTTCCTGGCCTGACGTCACCACAAAGCCAGCCTGACACACTAACACAGTAAGTCTCCATCATTCTCGGTTTCGTATGCTGCTTTTCTGATAGGCTAAGCATTGAACACACCTGCAAAATCAAATAATTAATAATTTATATGGTTTAATTAAGAGAAGTTAGAATAGGTCAACTTGGTCACGAAGATTACAGCAAAGATTCCACATTGCTGTAAATCCAGGTCAAAATATCAGATAACCTTTCACTTTTACTGTACAATAACATTAAAAGTTCAAAATTTACCAAGCATGTTTCACCTTCACATTGTCAGCAGGAAAGTAGGACCCCCCTGAGGACCCCAAGATTTTAACTGTCTTCGTAAATGCCTTACTTAAATTGGTGAAAATCATAAACTGTGACCGAGTTGATAATTTGTGGCACATGGTATTTTTAAAATTCAAATGCATGTATTTCTAATCTAAAGTTTCTTTAGAATTTAGAATTATTGGTAATTTAAAGCATATACAAATGTTTATCACCGGTGAGGTTTAATTGCCTATTTTTGTCAAAATAATGTTAGATAATATGTAGTAAATTCTTCATACTTTAAAGTAGAAACAATGAACTGAATGTCAATTTTCGATGTAATAGGACATTTTTTATTTAAATGCCATAAAGAGGCCAACAATCACTTTGAAGGAGCTACAGAGTACAGTGGCTGAGAGTGGAGTAATGGTGCACCAGTCAACCATATCAAGAGCTCTGCATAACACTGGCCTGTATGGGAAGTTGGCAAGAAATAAGCCATTACTCAAAAAGTACCATCTGAAAGCATGTCTGGAGTTTGCCAGAAAGCATGAGAGTGACCCAGCTGCGATGTGGGAAAAGGTTTTGTGGTCAGATGAGACCAAGATAGAGCTTTTTGGCCAAAACTCAAAGCGCTATGTCTGGCGCAAACCTAACACTGCCCATGCCTCAAGACACACCATCCCTACATTTAAGTATGGTGGTGGCAGCATCATGCTGTGGGGATGCTTCTCATCAGCAGGGACTGGGCATCTTGTTACAATTGAAGGAAGAATGGATGGAGCAAAATACAGGAAAATACTGCAAGAGAATCAGCTTCAGTCTGCTAAAAAACTGAAGCTTGGGAGGAAATTCACCTTTCAGCAGGACAATGATCCCAAGCACAAGGCCAAAGCAACATTGGAGTGGCTCAAGAACAAAAAGGTGAATGTCCTACAGTGGCCCAATCAAAGTCCTGATCTCAATCCCATTGAGAATCTGTGGCACTATTTGAAAATTGCGGTCCACAAGCGTCGTCCAACCAACCTGAACAACCTGGAGCAAATCTGCCAAGAAGAATGGGTCAAAATCACTCCGACACTGTGTGCAAATCTGGTACATTCATACTCCAAAAGACTTAAAGCTGTTATTGCAGCAAAAGGTGGCTCTACCAAATATTAATGTGTTGGGGTTGTATACTTATGCAAGCAAGATATTTCAGTTTTTAATTTTTCTTAAAAATATTTCCCAACATAAAACCAATGTCACCTTACAATAATTGATATTGAGTTTAAGTGTTTTAAAAAATTTTTTTGAACAGAACGAAATTTCAAGGTACCATTTGTAATTCAGTAATATGAGAGAATTGGTCAGGGGTCTGAATACTTTTTCAAGGCACTGTATATATATATATAAACAGTAGTTTCTTCCTGGTTTTCATATATTAAAGCACATACAATAGAGTTAGAAAAGTAATTCCAGTACATCTGACGTCATCTGTATTACCCTCCCTTCAGGTAATGATAAATGTTTGTTTTGTTTTTTCTTGTATTGAATTTGTATCACTAGCCTTATAACCAAGGGGTAAGTGATAGTAATTATCAAAGTCGCATGATGAAGGTAAAGACATTGAAGCACCTGAGTCAAACAAGCAATGGTTGGTTTCTGGGGAAGAACCAAAGCACAGAGGAGTTGTCTTCTGGGAGTACGCTTTGGTTATCCTTCTCAGTAACCAAGAATTACAAAGCCCTAATTGCAAAAATTAAAATAAAATATAAGTTTATTATATTTTGGGACTTTCATATAAGAAAATGGGAGACCTATGTATTTTCAATCATTCGTATTAGGATTTATTGGAATTATTTTGTTAGCTCTATGTTCTTTATATCTTTTGTTTTCTGTTTACCTTTAAACATCAGAGACGTAAAAACTTACTTCTACAAAACTTCATAGATTGCCTCACCAATTTTCAAACAGCACTAACAGCTCATGTGTGACAAGCCTTGACTGGCTTTCAGCGTTTAAGCAAACAATTTCCATCTGTGTATCAGCATCTGTCAGTAGATATCTCACACAGTTTACAAAAAGGGTTTTTCTCTGACACTGAACCTAATCATTAAAAGACCAGAGTTAGAAGTATTGGTAGTAAATGTTCATACAGATTTAAGTGAACAATAAGCTTACTGTGGAGTCTTCTCTGCATTACATCTCTATCCTGCTGTCAAAGCCCAGCTCCTTCTGTCCCCTAGGTTTCACAATGCAAAGGCTCCTCGTTGACTCGCTGAAGTACTCTGTATGGTGGTAGGCTTGTTTCCACGCCGATGTCTGCTGTATGATAAATGCACTCTTTTAGCTATCCCTGACTGGTCTGACAACAGTCCAAGGCTTTGTTTATTTGATCAGGCCCCCACTATTTTAATGAAGAGAAGTAGAAGACCAAATTGCTATAAAAGCAAAATAAGGAATACAATAAATAATAATTACATTGAAGAGCAAGTTTGACTAAGAGCAGATAAACTTATAGTAAAATATTTGCTTATTCAAGTAAAGTCCATTAAGAGCATGTAGTAAGTATGACAGATGGATAAGAACAATTTCAAATAAGAACAATTACAAAAAACGTGAATACGGATAAATATATGAGTTAAATCAAGTACAAGATACAGGAAATAGTTATAATTAAGAGCAGTAATAGAATAAGGCAAAGTATGGTGCAGTTCAGTGCAAGTGCAAGTACAAGCTGACGCAAGTACTGGTACAATTAGGAGCCATATAGTCCAGTATAGTCAAGAGTTGTGAGGTTTACAGATGCTGTCTGAACAGGTGTATCTTGAGGAGGTCCTGATATCTGTGGGTAGGTCTTTCCACCACTGAAGGGCATGGATGGAGAAGGAATGGGCTCTTGAAGCAGAGGGAGCAGGGGGACAGCTAATCTGCCGGTGGTGGAGGACTGGAGGGGGCGTGAGGGGGAGTAAGGAGAAATGATAGACTGGAGATGGGAGGGAGCAGAAAGGTGAAGACCGTGATAGGCGAGTTTTGAACTGGATGTGAGCAGCGATAGGGAACCAGTGGAGGGAGCGGAGCAGCGGTGTAGCATGGGAGAAACAAGGAAGGGAAAAGACAAGGAGAGCAGCAGACTTTTGGATCTGCTGGAGCAGACTATGACTGTCGCTTTGAAGCAAAACTCACTACTGCTCTATATAATTAGCAGTGTCATGAAATATTTACCTTTAAAGACACACCAAAAAGCACAATGATTAGGCTACTCAGACACAATCAGGAATTGTTTTTGTCGCGTGTATATTCTTCCTCTTGCGTTCCTTTATTTACAATGCCTGTCAGCCTGTCTGCTGGTCATGGCAAAGGGATATTTAGCCAAGGTTGACACTGAGAGTGAGCAAATGTTAATGTTGGTGGCCTCAGCCTAGTTCGAGTCCTAATGTAGAGGTTCATAGTCTCGAGTTCTTGATGATTTATATTTAATAAAAAACACTATTATGAGGTGAATCCATTTCATTGTACAGTATATTACATATTTAATTGATAAAGTGGAGAAGGTATTTGTACAGTAAATGGCTCCTGATGTGTGATACAGCAATAGTTTTAAAAAGTTTTACTGTGATTTGGATTTACTTTACATCATGTGCAGTTCCACAATATGACCACTAGGTGGCCCCGTTAATCTTTCCTAGCAAAAATTACTGTTCCCACTTGGTACTTCAGACAGCAGACATCAAATGACATTTCTGTCTTAATTTCTTTCTGTAGATGTGATGCTATCAGGAAATTGGTGAAGTACTGTGTATACCACAGGCAGTATAATTCGCATTGTGTAAAAAGAAAAAAGTGAAGTGGGCTTGGTCAGACCAATGGTGATAAATAATGTGGCATACGTTTATTTTATTCTAAATCATCAGAAAGTCAATCATGTAAAAAATTGGACCTCTGCAGGCATTTTAAACCAAGCCCAAATGAAGTGTCTTGAAAGCTGCTGTTGCCATCATGGTACAAGTGCAGCATTGTTGGGTAGACTGGATCTGCAACAGTGCTTCAGCAAACAACAGCGTGCATCCAGCTTTCCATAGCAATAAACCAGTGCCTACCAGGAGAAGATGCCCCACAACAGGGCTATGTCAAATCAATCATGTACAGGTATTAATTAATCAGTCAGTCCATCAAAACTTGTACCTGATCAGTGCTGTAAGCAAGCAAATACGCAGGTGATCTTAGGCATAATGTTGCTGGCACAGGAGTAGAAATATGGATTTAATAATATTGTAGTGAGAAGGGGTGAGTGGAAGTCATGAAACAACATGTTCGTGGAGGATATGTCACGCTAGAATTAAAGCTACATGTAACCCATTTTATAGGGTTAAAAAACAGGTTAAATTTAAATTCAACATGACAGCAGTGTAAGAAAACAGTGTAACAAATTCCACGAGAAAACATAGCCACTGACTGAGCCCTAGAGCGATGCCTCTGGCATGGAAACTATTAAATATTAGTGTATACATTTGTTGCTATAGCAGTTCTGCCAGGTTGTATAGCGTTGTTACTGTTCATTACCCTGCAGTGCTATTCAGCCACTGCCAATCTCTTCTGTTTACAGCAGGTAATGTAAGCTGTAAATCCCAGTAGGACTACAGCAACAACAGGGGATACTGTACAGGGGAGGAATTCACTAAGCCATTTACTCCAACAAACAACCGACTGAGGGATTTCAGTGCTCTGAGGAGGCTTGCGCATTTACAAAGCCAGCTGCTTTTCATTTAATTTACCAAGAATTAGAAATGGTGGTGTTTGTGAACAAAAGTGAACCATCCCCAGGGTTTTAAAGAGTGACGCTATTTAGAATAGCATTAGAATTAAAATAGATCTCCATATTTCAAAGCATGTAGTCCTGTGCCATTGATATATATATATAATATTATATATGCGTGATATATATTAATATATATATGATTATATATCACTGGTTAGATAGATGACGTATATAAAACTGTTAGAAAGATGAACAAATCCTTATTTTACAAAAAAGTGTAATTTGCGCCATTTTTGTTTCCTGAAAGGGCAAAATCACCCATCGAAACAGAGGAATTCCACGTTCTTCTTTCTGCTGTCCTATTGCACTTATTAACTTTAACCCTAACCCCAACCCATTACACATTTATGATGTTTGCAATTATTCTGAGATTTATTTATTTATTTATTTTTGCATGCTTTGTCTATGAGCTAAGGGCTGCTCTTCAGTTTGAGTTTCCTACCACAGATGCATGTAATGTACTGTAGGCTAGAGTAATTAGCCAAAGTAATTTTATATTAATAAGTGCCAGCACTGCCTAGTGCACAGGAGTGTATTGCTAACAAAACATTTATTTGAAAATTGTGCTGTTGGTAGAAGTTGAAAAAGGGGTATGTTACGACAAAAATAGATATGTGTTTTATTTTTAACAAGTGGAGGCTTGTCTATAGAGCCTGAACTCATACATATAACATTTCAGTAAATGGGGGGGGGGGGGGGGGGGGGGGGGGGGGGGGGGGGGTCCTGATAGCCACAAAGAGGTCTCATTCAGAGGAGTGAGGTTCAGTTATGCTGTTTATTTTGAGTTTCTCATTTAGAGTTTGCGGTTTGTTCCATCCACAGCTGTTGCAGTGGAAACACAGAGCTAGTTACTTTTTCCCACCTTTTTCCATACGCCAGTCCACTGAACTGAGGCAGATGAAGCGTTTCTGTAGCCACCTCACCCATTCACACAGGACAGGGTATTAATGGGAGTGTGGGTTGATAGCCAGAGACTGTTAGGGAAGCCATTCTTCATGTGTCATCACTTTACAAATAATGGCTCTCTTTCAGCGTAATAGCTTTGTAATGAGTTTGTTTCCTCTGTGATACTAACATCATTAAACATTCCATTGTGATTCTAATCTTTCTGTCAGCCGTGCTGGTCCAGAGGCTCATTTTAAAACAATTCTGCATTATCTGGGCATTAAATGCAGCCACCTGACTGCGGGCCTTGCCTTTTGGTCACCCACAAAAGATGGCTCTACAGTTCAGAAGCTTTTCTTTAGCTCACTTGCCTCTTTGTCTTAGTTTTGTTTTTCTTCCCAACGCTGCACAAAGTGTTGTGACCATTCCCTCAGAAACACTTTTTTTGCACCATGGCAAGCCTCAGGAATTGATGCTGCTTTCTTCAGCAGTGCCTTGCCTGCCCAAGCAGGTGCAGTCTGAGGCATAATTTGTGTCTTTGTGTCTTTGCTCTGGACGACTCAGGTCCCCCCTTTTTTTTTTTAGAAACTTGGATGTGATGCATAACTGTAACCAAGTCGGTTTTGCAAGCAAGAGCCCTACATTTGTAGTACCCCCAGCAGCTGACTAGCTATGTAATCCAGTTTGATTTATATTAACCCCCAGGGTCACTAATTTAATATGGGAAAGACAGAGCCTCTTCTATGTGTCTATGCAGATTGCGGGTGGTTAAAAGGAATTTGTGTTTGTAAGTGCCACTTTGTTCTTTCTATTCATAATGCTTGTCTGAACTCTGCTCAGCCCTAGATGTCCACAGATATGCCCATTGAGTTGCACTTGCTGTTACAATGCAAGTGAGTTATGGCTGCACCTGGGCCTGTATGGGTGGTGATAGTGCAAGCAGCAAGGGCTTCGGCATGACAAAACGTTTGCTGGTATAGTTCCAGCTAAAGACTAAAAACTGTACCTCTGTATGGGACATGCAATTTGCAGAGTGGTAATGCATAATTGCTTTGGGAATTGATGGGTTTAATTCTGTCTCTAGCTGAGGTGCTTCAGTTGATAAGTCCTAGATTTTCACTCTGCCTTCCTATCTATGTATACATGTATCTGATTCCAGCCAAAGGACTAAATCTACTTTTCCACTTTCCAATAATTGGAAAGAATTGAGTTCTATTGGTCACAGCCAGGCTGTCGCATTAACGCAATCACTTCTACCACTGAAATACAAAATTAACTCCAGAAATTGAGGAACGCATGTTGGATTATTGTTAAGTGCATAATACTGCTGTAATTAGGCACCGTCATGCACTTATACTTTGGAAGGCCCTTCGAGATGCTTCAATGCATGAAGAGTGCTACAGAAATGTGAAGATTATGATGCTTATGATCATTATTATTACTATTTCTGTATATCAAGGAAAAGCAACCTTTTGTGTTCGACAGCATTATGCGATTTTAGACCGGCAAGTGGTATTCAGAGATTCAATCCTTACAGCAAATGTCTCCATCAAAAGAATTTTGTACTAAATTTTCCCCGGAAATATGCCTGCTATTTTTAGAGTGCTTTCCTTCTACCGATGTATTGCACACTTCAGTGTACAAGTGGCAGGATGCCCCCACATCCTGCTGAGAACACAGGCTTTTATAAACCTCTTAGCACTAAGATGCTCCTTCAGCAGGCCAATTAAAATGTTGGGGACAAGGTCTGGAATGTATGGGAGATGTAGTAGAATCTCCCACTTGCTAAATGAGCAACATGTTGTTGAACATTCTCCTGCAGCAACAACACTTCTTTTTTCTCATGTACCTAAAACTTTATCACACAAACCTTCTCTCCAACATAGCATGTGCAGCAACGAGATATGTTTTTTTTTTCTATAAAAGGCATCACAAGGAGTGTTTTTACAAAGAAACACCACTGAATCAACCAATTACAATGCTTTTCTCTTTTCTCACGATGAAACTTGATGTTGATGTCACCATGAAACATTTTCAATAAAATGAAGGCCTCAAGCTTTTTTGCCCAATATGTGAGATGAGATAAATCCATGGGAGCAGAGAACCATTTTGCAGTAATTTCACAATGTTTTCACTCTGTAAGATTCTAGCCATTTGCTTTCCAATCTGAAACTCGACCACTGAAGCTTCTCTATTGTACTAGAAGGAAGAAGTCCAATTGCAAGTGATGACTGTCATCACATAGCTATACACAAACCTGCATGAAGTGTTGCAAACGACATTCAACACCTTCAAAGATATTGCAGTACCAATCATGTTCACCATGTAGAAAAGCTGGGTTTGAATGTATTGGATTGCATAATTGTGAGTTTGAAAATAAACACACAATTGTCTAACCTACTGAGATCCTTCAGTTTGGAACTAAGTTGTACTGTAGAAGCTGAATCCAGTTTCCAATTTTCACGGAGATCTTGATATCACTCTCAAGAACAATAGAACGGGCTGTGATGTCACAGCGTTATTTAATTGACCAGCTGCTGTTGGCTACTGTCAGCTGCTGCTGGTTTGGCTTGGAATGTATCACCATGTTGTCCTCCACAAAGCTGATAGTAACTGACCCCCAAAGGGACATTCTGCTGGTTTACCCACCTGTCTGAAACTAGCGAGATGTATGCCAAGACTCCTGCCAGCCTTGCACTGTCAAACAGCTCTGCCTACCACATGTTAAACAGAACAATAGGAGGGAATTGTTCATTATGCAATTATAGCTACATCCATCTATAGGTCTGCTCAATATATTTAACCATTTTTATCCAGGACACCCCTACAGTTGAAGTTGGTTTTATGTCACCTGCAGATCCTGAAGGTACTAAATATTAAAAACTAGAACGATTTTAATGTAAGTCACCTCAGGCAGACCTTTGAGCTAATAAGATATGTTAGGTAGAAAGGCTGACAAAACTGACCTACTGTGACACTGGGCTCCTCGGGTTCATAAGTGATATTATACAAAACGTTGAGGACTCCTCTATTGAGAAGTCTCAGTTTCTTATCTTTGCTCTATAGTCTTCATTAGTCACCTTCACTGTTTCAATGTGCAAACCAATACCAGCCACCCAGCAAAGAAACCATGATCCACTCCAGCTCAGGATGCAAGGTAAATCCTGAACATACGCTTCAGGAGGCTGTGTATTCTTTGAGTATCAACTCACAGCAATGTACATCTCGCAAGAGGGGTATGAGGCCTATATATATATATATATATATATATATATATATATATATATATATATATATATATATATATATATATACACACACACACACACACACACACACACACACACACACACACAGTGCCTATAGAAAGTCTACACCCCCTTTTAAAATGTTCATCTTTTATTGCCTTATAGCCTGGAATTAAAATGCATTAATTTATTTTTCATTTATCTACACATCCTAACCCACAACTTCCAAGTGAAAAAAAAAATCTAGAAATTAAAAAGTTTTAAAAATTAAAACTGAACTAGCTTGGTTGGATAAGTTTCCACCCCCTTGTAATATCAATCCTACATTAGCTCGGGTGTAACCAATTGCCTTCAAAATCACACACCAAGTTAAGTGGCCTCCACCTGTGTTACATTGTAGTGATTTATATGATTTCAGGATAAATTCAGCAGTTCCTGTAGGTTCCCTCTGCTGGGTAGTGCATTTCAAAGCAAAGACTCAACCATGAGCACCGAGGCGCTTTCAAAAGAACTCCGGGACAAAGTTGTTGAAAGGCACAGATCAGAGGATGGGTATAAAAAAATATAAAAGGTCTTGAATATCCCTTGAAGCACTGTCAAGATGATTAATAAGAAGTGGGAGGATTATGGCACCACCAAGACCCTGTCTAGATCAGGCCACCTGCCAAACCGTATGACCAAGCAAGAAGGAGACTGATCAGAGAGGTTACCAAGAGGGCAATGGCAACTTTGCAAGAGCTACAGGCTTTTATGGCCAAGACTGGTCAAAGTGTGCATGTGACAACAATATCCCAAGCACTCCACAAATCTGGCCTGTATGGTAGGGTGGCAAGAAGAAAGCCATTACTCAAGAAAGCCCACCTTTAATCCTGTTTGAAGTATGCAAAAAAACACTCTGGAGGTTCTGTAGCCATGTGGCAAAAAGTTTTGTGGTTTGATGAAACTAAAATGTAACTTTTTGGCCTAAATGCAAAGCGTTATGTTTGGCGCAAACCCAACACAGTGCATCACTCAAAGAACACCATCCCTACTGTGAAGCATGGTGGTGGCAGCATCATGTTATGCGGAGGATGTTTCTCATCGGCAGGGACTGGGGCACTTGTCAGGATAGAAGAGAAAATGAATGGCGCAAAGTACAGGAAAACCTGCTGTCCTTGAGGAAAACCTGCTGCCCTTTACAAGAAAGCTGAAACTGGGATGGAAGTTCACCTTTCAGGATGACAACGACCCAAAGCACACAACCAAAGCTACACTGGAGTGGCTGAGGAACAAAAAGGTAAATGTCCTTGAGTGGTCCAATCAGATCCCCAACCTAAATCCAATCGAACAGTTTTGTAAAGAAGAATGGTCACATATTGTCAAATCTAGGTGTGCAAAGTTGGTAGAGACCTATCCCAACAGACTCACAGATGTAATTGCTGCCAGAGGTGTTTCCACCAAGTATTATTTCAGGGGGAGTGGAGACTTATCCAATTATGATTTTTCAGTTTTGTATTTTTAATATATAATTTTTTCTCAATAAAAACTTTTTTCTCCTTAACAGTGTGGAGAATAGTGTGTAGATAAGTGGAAAAAAATCCTCATTTAAATGCATGAAATTCTGAGGCACTGACACAACAAAATGTTAAAAAAGGTCAAGGGGGTGTAGAATTTCTATAGGCACTGTATATATATATATAGGATTTTCAAATATTTCACATATTTCAAACCTAAAATGTTATTAGATCTTAATCTAAGTCCTAATAATAGATAAAGATAACCTGATTAAACAAATGACACAAAAACATGATACTTTTTCCATTTATTTATCCACAAATGATTCAGCAGTCAATATCCATCTGTGAAAAAGTATGTGAAACTTTAGATTCAGTAACTGGTGCCACCCCCTTGAGCAGCAATGACTTCAACTAAGCATTTCAGTCTCTCACATCGGTTTTGAGGAATTTTACAGCACTGCTTCAGCATGACATCTGAGGGCTTCCTTGCATGCACAGCTCGCTTCAGGTCCTGACACAACATTTCGATGGGGTTTAGGTCCGGACTTTGACTAGGCCATTCTAAAATGTGGAATTTCTTCTGCAGCCATTATTTTGTAGATCTCCTTGTATGTTTAGAATCATTGTCTTGCTGCATGACCCACTTTTGGTTTAGCTTCAGCTCACAGACGGATGGCCTAACATTCTGCTCTAGAATCTTCTGATACAATACAGAATTCATGGTTGTGTCAACGGTGGCAAGCCGTCCAGGTCCTGAGGCAGCAAAGCAGCCCCAAACCATCACTCCCACCACCATGCTTGACGGCTGGGATGTGGTTCTTCTGTTCGAACGCAGTGCTTGGTTTTCACCAAACCACATTTCTCATTGAAGCCAAAAAGTTCTACCCTTGACTCGTCTGTCCAGAGAACATTGTTCCAGAAGTTTTGTGGATCATTTATGTGCTCTTTGGCGAACTTCAGACAGGCAGCAATGTTCTTTTTAGAGAGCAGTGGTTTCCTCCTGGCTGTCCTTCCATGAACACCATTCTTGTTCAGTCTTTTTCTGATAGTTGAGTCATGAACACTCACACTAGCCAAGGCAAGAGTGGCCTGCAGATCCTTGCATGTTACTCTGGGAATCTTTGTGACTTCCTTGATGATTTTCTGATTTTTTCTTGGAGAGATTTTGGTAGGACGACCGCTCCTGAGTAGAGTGACTGTGATCTTGAACTTTCTCCATTTGTAGACTATCCTTAGAAATGGTTTTGTAACCCTTTCTAGACTGATGATCATCAATAACTGTTTTTCTGATCCTCAGAGATTTCTTTTGATCGTGGCAACACACCTGTATGGTGAACACCAAGCTCACAAAGTTTCTATTCTTTATATAGTGTGGGGTCTCCCAAACTCACCCCTGAAGATCTACCTAATTATTTAAAATCCTGCCTCTAATTATCCACTTAATTAAGTTGATAAAACCAGGGGTTCACTTACTTTTTCACATACCCTGAATCTGAATTACTCATTGTTTGTCTAATCCATACATCATTTTGTTTCAAAAGACATGGAATTGGTTAATATAAACCCTATTGGATATTTAAGAAAAGACTGGTTTTGATTCAAGAAGGCTGTCATTGTAAAACTATGGAATTTCCTTAATTATCACTGTGGTTCGCAAACTTTTTCTCGGCACTGTATGTAGTTGGCAATGTGACCCTTGTGAATAAAGAGTTAATTATTATGTTTGGTTTGGAGTTACACATTTACACATGTAGGTTTCAATTGGCTTAAAAAACCCACAGAAAACATATTGTAACCAATTTCCTCCTAGCAGCTGGTAAGTAAAACATACTGACATCAGCATAAGATATGTACTTACCTCGAGACCACAGAGCTTGCTCTTTAGTTGAATAGTAAGACTATGAACCACATGGTTTATGGTTTGCATCCAACCTTGCCTCTTAATTCACTTCAATGGGCTGAGATGCTAATTCATTACAGTATGCTAGTGAATTTAAATAATGTAGAAGGTATTTATAGCAAAATATAACTGGTAACCTGGGGGTGCTTACATTTTACATTTGTGTATAGTGTATATTTTACGATTTAGTTTTTAAATGTACAGTGTATACCTCTATCATACAAAAATAAACTGAAGTTACTATAGTCAGCACTCACATATCCAACCCTATATAATTTTGACTTCAGTGATGGTTAAACGCATGTGACTCATATCTGATTATTTCATTTTCGCCCATTTTAACCCTTGTCTGTTTTTAGGGCACACAAAAAAGATACAATGTCAAAAATACATAGCTGAAAGGACGTGTTTTAAAATAAGTAGGCTTCCATTAGACGTACTATAGTTGTTTTTTTGGTGCAGTACTATATTTTCAGCAGAAGAAGTATTTTAATTCTGAATGATATAATTCACTTGCCAAAAGAGATAACTGTGGACACATGGACTGTAATACAGTACATAACTTTAAATCTGGTACATATTGTAGCAGTATGTAAAATTCCCCATTAACGATCCAACAGCAAAATGAAATAAAAATGTTACCTATGCAAAGACCTGCATAAAACGTAAGACAATGCAGTTTAGCAAAAGATAAAAAAAAAAAAAAAAAAAAGTTTCCAGAATTAAAACTGTATCCAAAGTCAGTCTTCAAAATTGTAGAATATGCTCGATAAGGCCCTAATGCCACAGTTCACTTGTTTTGTTGTTGCTGCAGTTTTAGTCAAGTAAAACTGGCTGAAGTGCTGTGTAACTGCACAATAAAGACAGACTATTTTGCACATTTGAGAAAAAAAGACGCGAACTGTGACGGATAATCAAGTAAATTATAACACTGAAGAGATGGACTTTGTATCAGAAAACTGGTGACAGAGTAGGAAATCGTGTGTGACGGGTAAGTGCATTAATTTATATTTATATATATATATATATATATATATATATATATATATATATATATATATATATATATATATGGTACTGGGGATTGAGTTTATTCTGACAACGCGACTGATGTGTATCTGAGTGTCGTATATCCGAGTGCTGACTGTATAATGAAAAGACCTCACCCTAAAGATCGAAGAAATTAGGGTTGTTTTTTCTCTTTCAGACATTTCCCACTATAACCTAAGAAACAACACTCCAGTCCTGTCTTATTGTGACCTTTTAATGAATAATGATCAGGCGGTCAGACTTGAGTGTAAAAATCTCCTGTGTTGAGTGTTTGGATTCTTATGTCAGCTGTCTGGCATGTAAAGATTCCAGATACTGCTAATGATGTTTTCATAACCACTTTAGTGATTTAACAGCCATTGCAGTAAAGTGTAGTCCCTTTTTTCAGAGCTGTGGGCAGCACTCCAGATAAGGTTTTGGGTCTGGGAGTAACTTACCCTCTAATTTTAACACTGAGAGAGAAAAATGTGTTTTCAGGGGATTACCTTTAAGCCATGAGTAATCTTGATAAATACTGTATGATTTTTAAAATTGGGTTGGCATTAAAAAAAGAGCCTTCCATTTGAACTGCAATGTTACTTTGAACTACTGTACAACCATACGTGTGTTATACAAGGTTCTTTATCGGATCAGGTATCACACAGACTGCAAATTTAATTACATTAATTTATATTTTACTTATATTTTAACATTACATTTTTAAACTCAGTGAACATGTTAAAACTTTAATATAAAACCATACAGATAAATAAAATAAGTAAATGTATTAATAAGTTATAAAACAGTTTATTTAATATTATAAGTACCTTTTTTCAGCTGTTACCTCTGACGATAGCTCCAGTTGGATTTGTAGCTGGACTGGGGTGCTTACGCTTCAAGCTGCGTAGCTTGCTGGTGAATTTTTTTTATTCCTACAGTGATTGGCTGCAAAGATTGACTAATGTTTGTTGGGTTGGTTTTTCTTGTGTAAAGTTTCCTAGTAACTGAAGACATTGCATTCTGGGAGATGTAGTTGTTAGTGGAAGTTTTAGGGGAGCCAGACAAGCTGTGTAGCAAAATTGCTGTGAATATGTTTATGCATTAAATTAAAATTTAGTGCGTATTTTGGATTTTCTTAATGCATAAAAACTGCAGGCACACAGCTTACCTGGATTGCAGGTATTATTTCTTTTATTTATTTATTTATTTATTTAAATCGAGCAATAAAATAATAAAGAGCAAATGCAGAACTATTTACACATAAGCAACTAAATAGTGGAGGCTCTCTCGAAAAAAGGAAATAATACATATTTGAAGTGAATGCACATTAACATATACAAAGTTATGAATACACTATATGAACATATTCGTAATGGTGGAAGCAGCTGTTGACCAAGCGGGCATTGTCCTTACACTGGCATAGGAGGCTATGTGGTCCAATATAGGAGGCTGTGTGGTCCAGTGGTTAAAGAAACAGCATTGTAATCAGGAGGTATCAGGTTCAAATCCTAGCTCTGCCACTGACTCATTGTGTGATCCTGAGCAAGTCACTTAACCTCCTTGTGCTCCCCCTCTCGGGTGAGACATTGTTGTAAGTGACTCTGCAGCTGATGCATAGTTCACACACCCTAGTCTTGTATCTTGTAAAGCGCTTTGTGTTGGTGGTCCACTATAAAAGGCACTATATAGAACGAAGATTATTATTATTATTATGTAATCTGGCACTGCCTCTCTCTAGAAGCATGATGTCCGCAAAACAAAAAGTATGATTAGGGGAATCTCAGAAAGGGTATCTAGAAATGTCTTTTTAGCTACTGTCAGTCCTGTCAGAGTTGTGGGTATTTTCTCTAGGTTTCTTTTTCAAGTATAGTACACATAGTTGCCTATGACTTCTACCTTGTGACTTAAGTCTCTGGGCTCATCTTGTGTCTTCGTCCGAAAGCCTGGCTATGCGAGGCAGCTGGATGAGGCTTCCCAACGCCTTTTGTGAAAGCTGAAAGCAGGAAGTATTCAATTTAACCTGGTGGGATTACAGCCTTCCCTCTCCAGCTCCAGGATGTAAAAATGATTGGTCAGGTATCATCAGTGCTGGGTTTCAGCTGGATTTTTTATTAAACACAGCTGCGACAGATTACTCGACCGTTAACACTCAGCCAAAACTTCATTTTACAACTTTCTTAATGCTGCTGAGCCCCTTTCCTAATGCTTCCCTGATGCTGCCAGTTGCATAGTTCACGACGGCCGCAGTGAAGGACAATTCATTTTGTTCTGTCATGTCAGTGGGAAAGTCTTCCCCGTCAAACAAATTCATGCCATATTGGGAAGAGTGTCATTCTGTATTATTTATTTTAGGTTTTTTTTTTTTTTTTTTTTTTTGATGCTGGTGGCTCTTCTTGTCACATTGTTTGGTTAGCTTATCAGAGCAGCTGTAACATTACCCTTGCGGACATGCTCTATAAAAATACTTGTGATGGTAATTTTTCAAGGAGCCTGGGTAAATAAGTCAATAAACAGGTTATAAGTGTTTTAGTATTTTACTAGCATTCCTTGTGGTAGCAAGGAAATGGAATAGTTTTCCTACAGATATCAAACATCTTTTTGTGGAGCTTGGGCCCTTTATTTTCGAAGGCTCAAAATACTGTACTAAATCACTCACCTTTAAGAGAAACTTCTGAGATTTGGGGGGCATGCAGACAGCAGTGTGTCAGGAAAGTCCAGAATAATAGACTGGGGTATCGGGGTGTCAGGGTATCCTGAGTATTAACATATTATCTGTATGGTCTGTTTTTTGTTTTTTTTTATATTTTTCTGTTTCTTTACACCCTGTCGACAGTCAAAACTACGCTGTTTATTTATTTATTTATTTATTTTTTACTGCATTTTTGACTCATTTATGCTTCCTGCTATTTAAGAGAGTAATACAGGACAATGCAAGGTGCATCAAGGATGATGCTAACTGAAACAATGAAGGTCTTAAAGTTGATTGTCATCTTTGGTAACTTTAAGAAGGCTAAAAGGCAGATGAAGAGTACAGCAATAACAGTGTATTGACAACAACTGTGTGGAGAAATTACATAAATGCATCACTTACTATATGTGTTGCAGATGTTCAATACACAAATAAAATGTGAATTCTTATATAAATTCTTGTTTAAGAAAATCTCTAGTTTAGCAGCATTCTGGTACCTTCAGCTTTAGGATTACACAACTTCTGGTGAGAGGGGTAAAAAATCCCATTTCTGTGTCTTTTTTTACACATGTATATATGCATGTTGGCATGTACAGCATGTATGTTGGTGTGCATATGTTTGTGATTGAACACATTTTTACATTTTATGTTTCTATGAAAACCTGTACATGGAGCTTACCTAAAAATCTGCCCAGCCCTTTCAGGTTCCTTTGTTATGCAATGTTAGGTTCTGTTAAATGCTGAAACACCTCACCTGCCTGCCCTGACCTGATCGACTAAACTGCAGTGCCAGGAGACCTGGCACTCACTGTGCAGTATATGAAAAGCTGCCATTAATGTAGCGTCTGTCTGCTTCCAACAGAATTATAGCTAATAGGCTCAAATGTGCCTCACTCAAAAAACTTTAACTTCAGAGTTAGTTTTTCTTGGAACCTTCTTAGGCTATCAGTAATCTAACAGTGTAAAAGCAATTGAGATGTTTAACTACCTTCCAAAAAATACACTTAATTAAATTATCTATAAACAGTAGTTTTATTAGAAGACGACTGTGTCTCAAGGTTCAAAAAACCACGTGGCCTTTCTAGTTTCAATTTCTGCAGTCTGGTGATGTGATGGGGATTTGAACCAGTCCCAGGCATTTACAGCAAGTTCCTTAACCTCAGTCATTGAAACTATTTCCACTTTGATGCAGCATCTAGTTTCCTGTGATTTCTTATCCCAATTTAGAAGGTTAGGGAATTAAATAAGTTTTTGGGAATGGCCAATGCAAAGCTTTCTGTAGTCTCCCCAGCGATACTGGAAACTTGGCACATCCAAGAAACAGACCTGCACTGATCCTACTGAGCACATTGCTGGTCATTCCTTTACCAGGAAATGGAAATATATGAAGCTTTGTTAATAGATTGATGCATTGGGTCCAGGCTAGTCATGCTGGGTCACACAGCTATATGTGAATTAAAATAATTTTGTATCACATCTAAAAGGCGCCATACTCAAGAGATGGATTATATTAATCTTTAAGCTCTAACAGTCTTTAAAACTGGTGACCTCATAATCCAAGGACAAGTCCCCTGCACCATCTCAATAATTCAAAGGAACATGGAGTGTGATGAACAAAGATGGAGATTCATGTACAGAACAGTGTTAAAGTAAAAGCAGTACTCTCGTATTAACTGACCATATCCACTGTACCTGTTTTCTGTCAAGTGTAATTAGAGCAGTGTATTACTGGAATTAACTGAAGGCAGGGATATCAGTGTGATAAATTATTGAACTTATCAGTCGACTCTAGCCTTGTGTCATTAGAATAATGTCAGTATTTATTTTCCCTTTTCACATGTGACCCACTAAGAACTTTCCAAACCACTCAGCAATCCTTCTGATAGCTTGTAACAGAGTAACAAATTGTAAATTAAATGTGCTGTGAGTCGCTGTAACAACATGTGAGATGCACTGCCAGGTCACTTTATTAGGACCTGCCTACCTGATTAGATTTGACATCACCCGGCTGTGGGCCAAGTTCTCCTGGTCCCTTGATTACTCTGGAAGGCACAATGAATGCTGTAGTTGACTTACACAACAATTATTTTATAGCTTACTGTGAATAAAACAATGTCCAAACAGTTATTTTCCCCAAAAATGTCAGTGTTTTTAATGAAAGAACAAAAAGAACCACCCCTCTACCAGCAATGGTCTCGGGGGGAACACGGCTGGTTTGCAGTCCCACATAATAAACACAACACTCCACAATAATCCTGTGAATGAAAATGTGCTCTTAATCCGCCGGGTGGTGCTGGCGTCGTGTGGTGAGGGTAGTGCTCTAGTGATGCGGGCTGGCTCCGTGGCTGCAGCCGCTGGCTCTGTATTCCTCCTCTGCAGACAACAAACAAACAAACACGTAACAAAACAAACATGTATCACAACAAACGCAATCCTCCGGCCGGTAGTTTATGTTCTCAGTGCAAGGCAGTGTACTGACATAGCTGCTTCCCCTTTGTACCCATACACTCCTCACTGCAAACAACCCATCGCCATGGTTTCTCCAATAGAGGGCCATTCCGCAGCTGCTTGCAATGGAGTCGTTCCGGGTACTTGCAACTACGCGCCCCTCCTAGTATGGTTACCTTCCTGTTTCCACCTAGCATCAAGGCGGTCCATCTAGGAGGCAGCATACCACTGTCCTTACATGGCATCCTCTCTCATTGGGAGGAAATTTGCAACATTGATTCTTTCTCTCTCTATCACACTTACATTTTTATGTTTTTTATGCCGTGCTAGCATTTCATTTAAATTGCATGCTGTAGCAGGGCGAGGTCTGTGCTGGCTGTTTGATGTATGCATGTTCCTGCAGGGGGAGTCGTCGGCCATGTTGGACCTGCATGTCAATCATGGTGATGACACAGAGGGGTTGGGTGAGGGTGTGTTGCCTAGCTCTCTCTGAGTGGTCAAGAGGCAGGTCTTGGAGAGAATGATCAGCCAATAAAAATAATGTGCTGCGATTCTCTCTCTCTTGTCCATGTAGGAGAAAAGCCGGCAGGAGGCTGTGTTTGGAGAGCCGGAGCAAGGCAATAAACCCAAGAGACAAAACAAAACGTGGCCAATTTGCTGAAAGCGGCTGGGCACCTTTTAAAGACAAAGGGCAAGAAGGACAGCAAAGAGATGGGGGAGGTACAGGCAGTGGCGAGAAATCTGTCCCCAGACGGGATGATGGATTACCCCACTCTGAAAGCGGTTATCCTCACTCAAAGGGTGGAGGTTACTCCTGAGAGCTTTTGAAGAAAGTTTCGGGCAGAGGACATTTCGGTGAAGGAACATTCCCGGACCATCGCTCATCACCTCAATGACTATGCCATGGGCTGGCTTAATCCGGGTGCGACCAAAGCCAGGCTTGTGGAGGTGATTGTAGGTGAAACGGTTTGTGCTTGGCGATGGGGCCATGCCTGTGGATGCTATGACTGGCACCCGAGACCTTGGACCAGGCAGTACAATTGGTGGAACGGTACCAGAAGCCAGAACCGATGCACGCTAAGCTGCCTGGAAAATCGGGTAGTGGCCCAAGGGAGGACAAAAGGACTGAGGGAGAGGGGTAGCCAGGTATTTGTACTGGATGTGGCAGCGGGAGCTCCCGGCCTGAGAACCGGGGTGGGGTGGGGCTACCCACGGGCTGCTGCGATGTCCGGGGTCTCGCATGGCCTCCCTATCATCGAGCTCCTCTGATGGCTCCTGTTTTTCCAACCTCCTAGTGAAACTTCATGGCAAGAAATCAGTCCACCAAGGTGTTGGACATGTTGGGCATTGGACCACATCACTCGGGATTGACCCGCTATGGAATGTGACCTCATCCGCCAAGGTAAGACAATTCAATTGCCTCAGTCACTCCAACATACGGGTTTTGTCATTCCTGTGGCAGTGTTTGGTACACAAACCCAAGATCTCTTGGATTCAGGGAGTGGTCAGTCCCTAGTACAAGAAGGGTTCATCTCACCGGGACATGAACAAATAATGGGACAGGTTCATATTAAATGCATTCATGTGGATGTGCGTACTTATCCAAAGGTTACTGTAAATTAACAAATTGGCCAGTGAGTGGAGCAAATACAAGTGGGTTTGTGTCCTCACTGGCCAGTGCCTGTCATTCTGGGCAGGACTGTGAGCAGTTCAGAAACTGCAGAAACTGCTGTGACGGCCCGTCATCCTTGTTGGCTAAGAAAGAGGAAGTAATTGGAGAGATCTTCCCCTTTCGCGACCCGGAGTGGTTTTGTAATAGATTTAAACCCTGAAAAACGATATGGAAATGCCGGGCCGCTAAGAATGAGGGCTGGCAATGGAGAGAGTCAGATTTTCAGGTGGGGGTGATTAGTCAAGGTTTCTGGGGGGAGGCTGCGGAACAGGGGTCTGGCGTGGCTGCCTCCATTCGGAGACCGACCTGATCCTGAGTTGGAAGCCATGGGAGCTGATTCTTTGGCTTTCTCCCATGACTTCAGACTCGAGCAAGGGCATGACGACATGCTGAGCAGGCTCTTTGACCCAGCCTCTGTGATTAATGGTCGTATGGTCAAGCCCAGACACGTCACTATGTACACCCACTTTGAAATTAATCAAGATCTCTGTATCGCGTTGAACAAATACCACAGACTTGGGAAGTACTTCACTAGTTGCCTTTCAGAGATGACTTATTGCAGTTGGCTCACGCTATTCCCCTGCTGGGTCATTTGGGGAGGGATGAAACCAAAGCTAGGCTGGTGACATGGTTCTATTGGCTGGGGCTGGATGGGGATATGTGCTGTTTTTGCAAACGCTGCAAGGAATGCCACATGGCCAGCCCTTGAACCGTTCCACGGGCCCTACTGGTGCCGTTGCCACTGGTGGAAGCTCTGTTTTGACGTATTGGAGTAGATATAGTCGGACCGCTAAAAAGGAGTGTGGTGGGATACACACATCTCGGAAGCCATCTCACTCCGCTCTGCATCTGCTAAATCTGTTGCCAACAAGCTAATGAAGGTTTTCTCTCTGGTGGGGATCTCCAAGGAAATACTGACTGACCAAGGAACCACCTTTATTTCCCGGCTGGTCTGCAAAACATGTATATTGGGGATTAAAATCATCAGGACCTTGGTTTACCACCACAAGAGCGATGGGCTTGTGGAACATTTTAATAATGCCCTAAAAATCACGTTGCTTAGATTTATTAAGAGTGACATGTACTACTGAGACCAGCTGATTCCTCCCCTTCTCTTTGCTGTTAGAGTGGTTCCCCAGGCTTCCACAGGGTTTTTTCCATTTGAGCTGCTGTATGGGAGGAGACCCTGGGGTGTGGTCAGAGAGATGTAGGAGGAGCAGCAGGATAATTCAACCAATACTGTCCAGTATGTGTTGGACCTGTGCAAATGTCTTGAGTTTGTCGGTCGGTGGGCGCATGACAATTTTCAGCAAGCTCAGCATAGACAGGAGAACCAATACAACAGGGAGGCCCGGTTACACACGTTTCAACCGGGAGATAAAGTGCTTCTATTATTACCCAGTTTGGAGTCTAAATTACTGGCAAAGTGGCAAGGACCATTTGAAGTAACACACCGGGTTGGAACGGTGGACTATGAGACCTGCCAACTGAAGCGGCGATGAGAAAAGCACATTTATCATGTAAATCTCTTAAAGCCCTGGTTGCAATAGGAGGCATTGTTAGTGACACAAGCAGATGATGTCACAGACCTGGGACCTTTTCTGTTTTGGTGAAAACAGGGTGGGCACAGATTGAAGACAATCTGAAACCAAAGCAGAAATGTCAGGCTCGGGTGCTGGAGACAGCATTTCCTGATGTGTTTTCTCCAGTCCTGGGGCAGACTCGAGTAGCCCATCATCACATTGTAGTAGAGCCAGGGGTGCAAGTTCGCCAGAGGCTGTACCACATACCTGAACGTGAATGACAGTTAGTGAAAGCAGAGCTCTCTGAAATGCTCAAGCTGGGGGTAATAGAGGAGTCCCAAAGTGACTGAAATAGTCCAGTTGTTTTAGTGGATAAGCCAGATGGATCGACTACATTAATTCCAGGAGGGTCAATGAAAAATCAAAGTTCGATGCTTTTCACATGCTATGGGTAGATGGCTTGCTGGAGCATTTAGGCACGGCTCACTTTATGACAACATTGGATTTAACAAAGGGTTATGCTAGCGGGCGGCTGGGCTCAATGCTAACCCAAAGAAGTGTGCAATTGGGAAGAGTGAGTCGGAGTATTTGGGGTATCGAGTAAGAAGCGGCCGCTAATTGCAAAGGTGAAAGGTTTGGCTGACTGGTCGATCCCTATGACTAAAACCCTGGTGGGCTCCTTCATGGGGTTAGCAGGTTACTATTGAAAGTTCATCCCACACTTCTCTACACTCACTGCTCCCTTGACGGACCTCACCCAGAAGGTTGCCCTAAATACGGTCTGGTGGACAGAGCCATGTCAGAGGGCCTTCTCACTTTGAAGCAGACTGTGTAGCAAAATGGGCAGTCAAGTCACTCCGGGACTACCTCCAGCAGCGACACTTCACCCTGATTACAGATCATGCCCCCTTAGCATGCTTTGATTACATGATGTTATATAAAATATCTAAATTATGTTCAGATAGTTTTTTTTTTATTTTTTGTTATGTCTCAATCCTAAAATTCAAGGTGATGCAAAACCCAGGGCCACCTCAGGGCCGCCTTTTCTCATATGTGAACGCTCCAAAAAAGAAAAGGCAGCCCAGGGCCAGACCAGATTTAGGCCCCCGTTACGATGTGGCCCAGGGCCTGCGATCTGTATGTATGAACGCAAAGCAGATTTAGGGCCGGCTTTTCGTATCACATGACCAATGTGGTTACGTAACTCAGCAGACACTCCCATACTCCCACGCGCATGAAAGGTAAATAGAAAGCGGAATGCTGTGCTAGGCAAGACAGGAGTGGATCAATATTGAATGGTAATTATTTCGACATCATACAACTTTAATCATAAAAATATTACATTTAAAAAAATCTAGCAGGTTAACATTCAGGTTATTTATGTCACATAATATACAAGCTGCAGTGCATTCATAATTATGCTTAATTTGTCACAATTACAGTGGCTTGCGAAAGTATTGACCCCCCTTGGCATTTTTCCTATTTTGTTGCCTTACAACCTGGAATTAAAATTGATTTTTTGGGGGGTTTGTATCATTTGATTTACACAACATGCTTACCACTTTGAAGATGCAAAATATTTTTTATTGTGAAACAAACAAGAAATAACAAAAAAACAGAAAACTTGAGCGTGCATAAGTATTCACCCCCCCAAAGTCAATACTTTGTAGAGCTACCTTTTGCAGCAATTACAGCTGCAAGTCTCTTGGGGTATGTATCTATAAGCTTGGCACATCTAGCCACTGGGATTTTTGCCCATTCTTCAAGGCAAAACTGCTCCAGCTCTTTCAAGTTGGATGGGTTCCGCTGATGTACAGCAATCTTTAAGTCATACCACAGATTCTCAATTGGATTGAGGTCTGGGCTTTGACTAGGCCAATCCAAGACATTTAAATGTTTCCCCTTAAACCACTCGAGTGTTGCTTTAGCAGTATGCTTAGGGTCACTGTCCTGCTGGAAGGTGAACCTCCGTCCCAGTCTCAAATCTCTGGAAGACTGAAACAGGTTTCCCTCAAGAATGTCCCTGTATTTAGCGCCATCCATCATTCCTTCAATTCTGACCAGTTTCCCAGTCCCTACTGATGAAAAACATCCCCACAGCATGATGCTGCCACCACCATGCTTCACTGTGGGGATGTTGTTCTCGGGGTGATGAGAGGTGTTGGGTTTGCGCCAGACATAGCGTTTTCCTTGATGGCCAAAAAGCTCAATTTTAGTCTCATCTGACCAGAGTACCTTATTCCATATGTTTGGGGAGTCTCCCACATGCCTTTTGGCGAACACCAAACACCGTGTTTGCTTATTTTTTTCTTTAAGCAATGGCTTTTTTCTGGCCACTCTTCCGTCAAGCCCAGCTCTGTGGAGTGTACAGCTTAAAGTGGTCCTATGGACAGATACTCCAATCTCCGCTGTGGAGCTTTGCAGCTCCTTCAAGGTTATCTTTGGTCTCTTTGTTGCCTCTCTGATTAATGCCCTCCTTGCCTGGTCCGTGAGTTTTGGTGGGCGGCCCTCTCTTGCCAGGTTTGTTGTTGTGCCATATTCTTTCCATTTTTTAATAATGGCTTTAATGGTGCTCCATGGGATGTTCAAAGTTTCTGACATTTTTTTATAACCCAACCCTGATCTGTACTTCTCCACAACTTTGTCCCTGATCTATTTGGAGAGCTTCTTGGTCTTCATGGTGTCGCTTGCTTAGTGGTGCCCCTTGCTTAGTGGTGTTGCAGACTCTAGGGCCTTTCAGTACAGGTGTATATATACTGAGATCATGTGACACTTAGATTGCACACAGGTGGACTTTATTTAACTAATTGTGTGACTTCTAAAGGTAATTGGTTGCACCAGATCTTATTTAGAAGCTTAATAGCAAAGGGGGTGAATACATATGTACGCACCACTTTTCCGTTATTTTTTTTTTAGAATTTTTTTAAACAAGTTATTTTTTTCATTTCACTTCACCAATTTGGACTATTTTGTGTATGTCCATTACATGAAATCCAAATAAAAATCAATTTTAATTCCAGGTTGTAAGGCAACAAAATAGGAAAAATTCCAAGGGGGTCAATACTTTCGCAAGCCACTGTATTGTACACCAAAAAAAAAAAAAAAAAAACTTCTGAAAAGTCTATTCCAAAATCTTTAAACATTAACTGTAACAGAGCAAACAATGGACACAGACTCTGACAAGACATATATGCGTTTCCCTCTCTCCGCAAAAGAGGCATTTATTAACTCTTAATTAACCCTTTGCGGTCTTATGTCGGACCAGGTCCAACATTACAATTTTCTCTTTCTAGTCCGATGTCGGACCCTGTCTGACATCATCAAAAAGACATCAAGCACAGGTCTCTAGTCTGGAAAAAGCAGAGAAAACCTTTCAATGGCTGAGAGAAGCCGAAAAAAATAAAAAAACAAAACTGAGGCGCATCTGAGCAATAGTCCCTTCACCACAGACATAACACAGACATAAACAAACAAGATGGCTGCTTCCGCATCCAGCGCTCAAAGAACATCAGAGACATTTGCAGAGCTTTTTGAGATGTTAATAAAATAATGACTTGGATCACATTATTGAGGAGTTTGTTGATAAAACAAGTGATCAGGAGATGATTTATCAGTTGCATGACTATGAAAAGGTATATTATAAATACAGCGGGGCTTCAGGGCTGGAGATGAGTGTCCTGTTGATATGCAATGCCTTTTAAACCTGTTTTACTATAAATAAAATTACTTTTAAACAGCACATGCAAAATAAACAGCGCGTGTGAAAATAAATTGGACCTGATGTGCATGACAGGTGCTGAATAAATGGATCGCTAAGGGTTAAGGGGTCAATTATGCAGAGATAGGAATTTACTGCTAAAACAGTGTGTAACAGTCTCCACTGTAGATCATCTGTTTTTTGGGGGAGTTGGGCTTTATATAGTGTCCTCCACGCCTGTCTCTCCAGTGCGTATCAGGGAGGCTCTGAAACTGTTTTCTGTGCTGCGTTTTCACAGACACTTGGTATAGACACTTCCCTCCCCCACACTTTGTAGAGGCAGATCTGTCAAATTTTTTGTATTTAGCAATCCCCCTCTGTATCACTATCTAGGAGGCCAGCTGGGGAAACAAGTAAAGCTGGAAATGTGGTCTCGCAGAGAAGCAGAGCTTGCTCAATAAAACTTTAATTTAAAATATCCTGAATCAGTGTAGGAAGTGCATTTCTGAGCTGTGACAGTAACAGGCCAGCCACCATCTGCATCCGTTAAACTTTCCAGTCTCCTCCAGGTATGATTTATTATATCTATTATATGCCCCAGTTTTATCATTCTTCCTTTAATCAGGGTGTTTTCAAAAGTAGGAGATTGACACAGCCCCATTTTGACAACAGAATTACAAACAAAAGGCTCTTCAAGCACCCAGTACAAATCCATTGCTGTTTTTTCTTTCTCCACATAAAGGTTTAAACATGCTCTCAGTACCCCCCCCCCCCCCCCCCTTTGTAGTACTCAGGAAATCCAGAACAGTTCATTCTGCTGGTATCCATTAAAAGCAAGTGTCTGTCCAAACCTGATCCTCCTATCTGGCAAAAAAACACCAGAACCAACTCTCTCCAGAGGGGTTTCTCAGTAGAGTACAATAGTTTTTGCAGGGCATGCAAGCGAAAAGCAGCAGTGCTGCTTGCAATGTGGATGAGACCCTGCCTGCCCTCCTCCGGGGGGGGGGAGTGCATGCTCTGTCTTAGCCAATGCAGTCCATCCCAGAAAAAAAGTCCCAAATTTCTCTCTGAATTTGTTGTAGCAAGGACTGCTGTGGCTCCAGACAAATTTAACAAAACATTGAAGCTACTTGGTTGTGTACAATTAAAACAGGCCCCCGAAAATCCATCGCCAGCTCTCCAGACGCCCCTTCACTTTCTTCAGCACCCCCTCACAATTTTATTTTGTACCATTTTTTCATCTCCTAAAAACACTCCCAAATACTTACACACACACCCCCCCCCCCCCCCACTCCACTATAACCCCTTTGGCAGGTTTAGAGGACTAAAACCCTCCCCACCCCCTATTATTAATGCACTACTCTTTTCCCAATTAATCCTTGCTGATGATAATGTCTCAAAGCAAACCTGGCTATGACAAAGTTCTTTAAGATCTTTTTCATTTTTAATTAAAACAACAACAGCATAAACAGATACTTTAATTGGGGGTCCATTATAGTATGATTTTGTGATTCCTATTAGAACCTTTCTCAAATTACACATTAATGTTTCTAATGACAGGGAAAACAATAAACCTGAGAGGGGGCATCCTTGTCTGATGCCTTTCTGGACATGGAAAGGTGCACTCAGTCTTAGGAACATAGAGGACCTGAATCTGAGCTAAAAAACCAAATCTAAAAGACCTCAGCACCAGTCTGACTCGGTCAAAGGCCTTCTCCTGAGCCAAAGAAATCAGACCAGCAGAAAACCCAAACAGCTTGGAATAATTAAAATTATGCTATCAAAAATTGATCTTTCAGGGATGCAATAGGTTTGATCAGAATGGATAATGCTCCCCACCACAGGATTAAATCAGTTGGCTAATGCTTTAGACAGTATTTTATAATCCATGCAGAGTAATGACACTGGGTCTTTATCTCCCATGAGTTACCTTTCTTTGGTAAAAACTGATAACTGGCAGTTCTCCTCTCTCCAGGCTTTCACTGTAAACAGCCAACAGATCTTCCTTTGATAGTGACCAGAATCCTTGAAAGAATTCCACTGGTAAACCATCAATCCTCGGATCCTTACCCCCTGTCAACCCTTGAGGTGCATCAAATAACTCCTGCACAGAAAGTACCATTTCTAGCCCTGCACTTCTTTTAATTGGGAGTTTCTGCAGATCTTCCAGAGATTGCTACATCTCCTCCAGTCCCTCCACAGCCTCCGCTGTGAAAAAGGTCTGTATAGAAGCTCACAGCAAACTTCTGATTATCCTCAGGCTCCTTCAACTCTATTCCTGCTGGGGTCTTCAAAGATTTTTTTTGTCCACACTTTTCTGCTCCAGGGCAAAAAATAACTACACAGGTGCATCAATTTCCGTAAGATGTTGAACCCTTGACATAAATAGTGCCCATTGTACTTTAACATCTAGCAGTTCCGCTAACAGTTGCTTTTTGCTTCACAGGTCTTCAATTAACCTATTTGGATTAGATTCTATAAATTGCTGAAGCTTTAGAACATCCTGCTCAAGGTTTTTTAGAGAATAATTTACACTCCTTGTTACAGAGTATATCCTTAGTATACTGCTGACAGAGCAGCATGATTTGTACCTTCCCCATGTCTCACTACTAGCCTAATGAAGGAAAATTATTTTTTTGATTCCTCCATTGTTCCCAAAAGAAACTCAGGCATTTTTTTAAATGAACATCTTCAACAAATGAGTATTAAAATGCCAGTAAGAGTGGCTGGACTTAAGTAAAGGCAAAAAACTGTCACACCAACAAGACTACAGTCAGACAGCCCTGTTGGTGAAATAATTATTCACTAAGTTAAGGCGCTGTGCACAAGCATAAAACGTATTTATTTAGAATCAAAGACAAATCCCTAATAGCCTGAATTTTAAGCAACCACCCTTTAATAAATTCATTTTTTTCAACAGAGCTTGGTCTAAACTGTTTTGAAAAAACAACTGCCACTCCTGCATTCAAATTTGTTCCATAGCTAATAACAGTATCACCCTCCCTATTCCGAAACCAATCTGCTTGTTTCTTTTTTTACATCACAATGCGTCTCTTGTAAAAACATAACATTTATATATTTTTTTAGTTATAATCTCAAATAGTGCTGCCTACATCCATTAATATTCAAAGATCCTAGTGTAAACAAACTCATTTTAGGATTAAAGACAGAAAAAAGCAAAAAATTAAATGACAAAAAAAGAAATGATTGTATAGAAAGATAGTTGGAGACATCATTCTTTATTTTCCTTTAAACTTTTGAGCACTGTTGCAATCGAATTCTTTAATCTCCATCACTCTGGGTCTGTCAGATATGATCATGAAGCCTTCTGCATCGTATATCGAGCAGTGTTCATAAACAATTCAAGATCGGAGAAATGATCCCCTACACTTATTCCTCTCATTCCTTTTGTACTCTCCAGAAATGCTTTAATGCTCTTTGTACCATACTCGCCTTTATTACAAGGTGGCTCAGAAACTTGCGAGGAATCAGTAAAGTCAGCTTCCTCTCCACTTTCTAATTCAGAGCTTTCTTCAGTAATTGCACTAGAAGTTTGTTAAAGAGAACCACTCTGCTTTTTTACCTGACCCGCCTTCCCATTACTATCCTTCTTATTTGCACTACTATCTTCAGAGAAGTTACTTCTCTTACTAACGACTACATTTTCCTGTATTTTTATTTGTCTCTTTTTTGCTGGTACTTTAAAACCAGATTCACCACTCACTTGACTAGCATCCTCTGGTACTGACACACTGACTAGTTTTCACTGAAAATAATTAATTCTGAGCTAGATTGTGATTTTAAATTGATTTTTTGTTTTTAAAGAGCCTACCCCTAAAAACAAATCTGACTCTGCCAAGACTGTCAGGAGTAGTGTGTACAAACCACAAATGTAATAACAGCTCACAAATATAATAACCACCTGCCCACACATATAATATCTCCCACAAATGTAATAATCTTTCCCAAAAATGTTGTACCCATCTACCAATTTTCAGTTATTATTATTATTTTTTTGTCATAATTAATTAGAGTATATACTTTAATCATTAGGCAATTATTATTGGGGGTATGCAAATGGATTTAAAAAAAAATCTTTATATCCAAAACTGGCACTAATAAATATTATTAATTATAAGTTAAACTTATTTAAATACATAAATAAATATGTACTAAGTAATTCACAGGCATTATCATGGATGCAACATTTGTGGGAGATATTACATTTGTGATTTATACAGAGCGTGGTACCGAGACAGACACTCTGTACTGTACAAAATGTATAGGTGTCTGTAGAAGGGAGAGATCTGTGCTGACTCTGCTGGCATGTTCACAGTACTGCAGGAAGAGGGCGGCAGTCTTCCAACAACCGCCTGTGAGTCATGGCAGGGACACGGGGAGGTGGGAAGGTAGGTGTGTGGACGTTCCCCCTCTCTGAATGGCTGAGAGGCGAGTCTTGGCAGATTGCTAGCCCTATAAAAAAATGCTCTGCTGTTTCCTCAGGTCTGCCCACTTAGACGCAACGAGAGTGCGGAAGCTCTGATTCAGGACCGGGAATCAGCCGGGAGGAAAAAAAGAGTTTCACGGCGAGACAGAGAGAGCGAGGAACCCTTGGGCAGACCCCGGCGTTTTGTAAGAGAGCAGGCTAGTTAGCCGACAGAGCAGGACGGTGATCCGGGTCATGCGGGTAGCGGCGACCGGGATAACGCTGCCGAGTGCAGCACCTTTTATTTGTAGTTTTATTACTGTTTTATTTTCCCTTGTTCTTTTCGCCTTCTGTTTTCATTATTATTTCACAAGGACGTTATTTCATTTGACTCTGGTATACAAACAGTGCTTTCATTTTGGAAATCAGTGCTATTTAATTGCCAGATACAAAATGTGATACAACAGACCAAAAAACACATAAGTTAACGTCAATAGCTGGGGGAGCTGTACAGAACATATCATCATACCAATCAGCATTGCCAACCCGCTAACACCAGGGCATATCCCTCGCATTCCTGATTCCAGGATCACTGTTTTCCATTGCTGGAGGTTCAAATCGGTAAGGAATCAGGCCTCCAGCCACTTCTTCCCCACAATTTATTCAATTTGAATCCTCACTCTCGCTGTCCTCACTGTGATCAATTTGTCTGAGAAATCAGAATGATCGCTTTCACACTGAAGCTATTGTATACCGGTATTTATTCGCGGCATGTTTTCCTCTAGTGATGTCACAACAACTGCATCTTCAGTGTGTGGTTGGTGTTTTCCGCAATTATTGATCTTTTTATGCCTCTCAGAGCGTTAAACTCGGCCAGTGAGATGTAATTTCTTGCCCATTATGAAAGTAACCTAAGTACGGCCTAAAAACCCCCAAAAAAAAAAAAAATGATATGGACTTTAAGTCTCAGAATTCAGTATGCTGCTTGTCCTTACAACAAATTTATACAATTAAATCTGTGAAGATGTAATCTAGGTGAACTTTACAATGAAAATAATTAGATTTTATGAGACTGGTATTATATTTTAGGAAACGGTAATGCTGTTACCACAAGAAACACAGTAGTATTCCAGTCATACTGTTATCTGTTGTACAAATCCTGTGGTAATTTCTGTTGTACTTAACAATTACCATAGGACATTTTCAGAAGGGATGGGCTTTGCGTGGTTGAACAATACCATGTTAGTTTTTGTATCCTGTGGTGGGAAGAATGGAAGATAGTTCGCCTCAGAAGCTAGGAGTTTTCACAGGAAAGTGTTCTGCATGGCTAATGCTGAAAGACAACTGATAGAAACTAACTTATCCCAGCTCAGTTCAGCAGCAACTTAATTGGATAAGACTGTTAAAATCCCAATTGTCAACTAAAATGTTATGTTTTCACTCCTTAAAATAAAATTCTGACTGTTGACCTAAACATATGCTATGGTGCTTTTATTGCTATTAGTGATGTTTTGAGGATTGAATGGGGTCCAAAAGTCGTTACTTACTAGATTTGACAAGCTCTGCTGGCTGCAACAGTCGAGGCGTGGAGCTTAGCTTGCCAGCGTTGACAGCTGTAGCTACTAGGCCATAATTTTAACAACCAACAGAAACTGATCATATCTGTATGGGCTCCTTTCTTCCCACATAACAAAAATGTAAACACCATTTGGCTCCTGAGGCGCTTATAGCAGGGAAAAAAATGACTTGTTTGGCCTAGCGTTGCCATGGGCATTCATGAGGCCTACACTGACAGGCTGAAAGGCTTACACAGTGCTCCCAATTCCACACAAAGTGTCTTATCAGAAGGAGGAAATTTTCTGTACAAACAGTCAGTCGAGATTAATTGCTTTTTATCTCCCAACGAGGTTAGCCTTTTCAGGCATGTAACAATAATGCTCTGTGTAGATTCTATCTCATCACAGGGCTCTGCACTTAGCAAATGTCGCCTGGGAGTGTACTGTACTGTACTCCTTGATAAAAATGAATCAGAACATGAAGCTCTGATAGGGGACCCTGAATAGGACTTTCCTGCACGCACTGGCACCGATAAGCACAAAGATTTCACCCAAAAAGCAACAATATGCTACTTATTTTTTACTTTGAAGTACTTAAGGTAATTTAATGTAATTTGAATTGCAGGGGTATATGTTTACTTTAGAAAAACTAATTGCATTGAAGGTACTGGCACCTTCACAATGCACATTCATTCTATGGCTTGCCTGAAAGCTGAGAAACAATGTCAGCCTTCGGGTATTTTCAATTCATTCTTAGTTTATTTTCATTTTATTCCACAGGTAGTCTTGGCAAGATAGTCGCAATTGGAAGACCGCATTACAATCGTTAATATTTGCAAGTGTAATGGGCCGTGTTGTGTGATACACTCCTGTTATGAATTCTGTCCCGTCAGGTTAAAAGCTCAATAACCACAAATGCAGACAAACCCAGCTCATTTGCATAGCGGTTAAGCCACTTGCTAGCAGTGGGTCAGGTTGCCACTTCGGGCTCAGCCTCCACCCTGTTATGCAATGAATAAATACGTTAATAAATAAATGTCAAGTGACTATAATTAGTTGGAGTTGTGAACAGTATGTTTTGTTTTGTTTTGCTTTTGTATTTATTATATTAGTATTTTGCTTTGTTCTACACTTGTTATGTTTTACATTTTATTTTGTTTATTACCCAAAGGGAGGCACATTGTTGATTATTATGTGTTGCCGTGGTTTTTTTTTTTTATTGTTAAGTGTGTTATTATTTTTAATACAGCACAGGTGATTATAGGGAGAAAAAAGTCCCATTCCTCAATTTCAAATGCAGCCTGGCGTTTTCCGTTTGAACCAATTAACTATCACTGACAGTCCATTTTAAAAAGGGAACTAGAAGTACAGGAACTTTGCGTGTGGTTCCAGGGGGAATTCAACAGAGGACACATGAAGTTGGCTACCTTGACAGATTATTTGGAACTCTAAAGGGCATCCAGAAGGATAAAGACATGGCAGCCAGATGGAAGGAAGGAAGGACCTGGATCAGTCACTTTGAACTTTACCTTTCCTTGTTGGTGTTTCTACAGGGACATTGTTTGGTGACTTGGATTAAGTACAGGGCCTAGAAAATGAATTTTCTAAACTTTCTGAGGCCCAGGTGAATATACTGGAACTATTGTTTCACCAAACTGCTTCTTATATTGTTCGGGACTGTGCTGTGGTAATATATTGTGTATAGTTGAATAATAATAATAATAATAATAATAATAATAATAATATCCCCTTGAGGTCATAGGTAGCCCATTGACAGTGTTCTATGGAAGGTTTTAGTGGTTTTACTTGCTGCACAGTTTTAGGTGTTTTTAGGATAGGTTTTGTATTGAAATATCTTGCAAGGTGGTTTGAAAGGGGGGTTTTGCAAATTGTCTTATGAAATAAGTTGCATTCAATTGTATCATTTCCTGTAATAAAGAAATCATTATTTCACTGGCCTGATTGTGTGGTTCCTGTACACTCATTGGGAAGGTGCAGGTGGTCAGTTTGAAATCCAAAACAACCTGTGGGCAGAGGGCTAAAAGGAAAATGATAAATGTATACTTACCTGGAATTAAAAGTATTAGATCCTGACATAAATAAATTAAATTTTTACTCTATTGTAAATAATTAAATAATCACTAACTCATGCATCCCTTGTAGTGTTGTTATGTCATAGGGTTTATGTGAAATTGTGGCAAAGTGGTTAACTGTGCAGGTGAAGGTAATGCGGCAGTGATTAATACACAGACAGACAATGATAATCCAGGTGCAATTCTGTTTAATGTTTTTTTAAATCTAATGGCCTGATGGCAAAGTAAATAATAACAATGATAATGAAGCAATACAGCGGTGTGTTTTGCTTATTTGTAATCTGTGGGTTGGCTCCAAAATAATAACAATCCTGTTTCAGTTTATCCACATGTAACACATACACAAACACCAGTTCACAGTGCATGCTGTAGAGCTTGTGGTGAAAATACAGTTCTTGAGTGCAAACAAAGTGTAGTGTTGTACAGGTTAGTGCTGCCTTAAGGGAAAGCTCCCAGATTGTTTCAGCCATCTAGGTAAAAAACAGTATTCTTTTAGACACGACAATAAACAAACAAAAATCTCACAATTTTACAGCAGTTTCCTTTTGGTTAATCCCGCTCTAACCATTCACAAAGGAACAGATCACGTCACTACATCCCCTTTATATAACGTCACCCATGACTTCTTGATAAACGAGTGCACCGCTCCTCTAATCCGCGAATGCCACGGCGTTTCATGTCAAGGTAATTGAGTTTGTGTACTGTAGCTCCGCCCCCTTTCTAGATGTCCGACTTCCACGTAAACCTGGGAATAAACTGTCTTGCCATTTAGTCCAGGGTACTCTGTTCCATTTACACAGCACCCTAGCAGGTCGGGAGTGAGATCTAACACCAAGAATCATTCGATCACTGTCACGTATCCCACCACTCATAGTGGAGACAAAGGAACACTTGGCTAAATCTGCTTTTCCCATTACTCCCCCCTCCCGGGAAAATAATCCGCATTTTGGTGGTCTTTCCTCACACAGTATACCATGTGGTACATGAAGGCCTGCAATGCCAGATACCATCAAGTTATCCAGGCATTGCTGTCCTTCATTGTGCTTAACCATGTGAGTGGGTCATGGTCAGTGATAAGATCAAATTAATGTCCCAGCAGGTAGTAAAGAGTGAGTAGCCCATTTAATGGCCAAACACTCCTTTTCGACCACAGAGTAGTTGTGCTCTCTTTTTACTGAGGTACAGGAATGGGTGTTCTACTCCGTCTACAATTTGGGACAAGACTGCACCCAAACCGACATCGAGGCATCAGTGTGGAGGATGAATCTCTCAATGAAGTCTGGAGTGATGAGAGCGGGGCCCGGCAGAGTCTCTGCATAACAGTATCAAACGCCCCCTGACATTCTACTGACCACTTAATTTAATTTGGTGCGCTCTTTTTGGGAGACCTCATCTGAGCCTTGGTTTTGGGGATTGCCGCGTTCACCAAAGCCTAGACCTTGTTGACAGTGGGTTTCACCCTTCCATTCCCCATTATAAATCCCAAATATTGTGTCACTGTTTTGGCAAACGCACATTTTCTCAAGTTAGTTGTCAGCCAGGCTGCCTTTAGAGGCTGAAGGATGGCTGTAACCCTAGGCAAATGCTCGCGCCAGGTAAAACTGTAAATAACCACATCGTCAATATATGCTGCCACATATTCACGATGTGGGTGTAAAACCTGGTCCATCAGTCTCTGAAAGATAGCAGGCGCACCATAAAGCCCAAATGACATGGTTGTGAAATGGAATAGCCCTTCTGGTGTTGAAAATACAGTTTAATGGGATCTGCCAGTATCCCTTCGTCAGGTCCAGAGTGGAGATAAACCTAGCCATTCCCAGTCTATCGAAAAGCTCGTCAATCCGAGGTATGGGGTACGCATCGAACTTGGCAATAGCGTTTACCTTAAGAAAATCAACACAGAAGCAGTTGGTGCTGTCCTTTTTGGCCACTATCACAATTGGACTACACCACTCACTCCTGGAAGGCTCAATCACTCCAAGTTCCAGCATCAACCATACCTCTTTGCTAATGCCACTTCCTCAACTTTCTGGGATCCAGTAATGTCTCTCTCGCACAGTGACACCTGTGGGAGAGAGAATGGTATATTCAACAAGGTTATTTCTACAGGGCACGTCAATAAAAAACAAAAACATAATTGAACTCCTCAATTAATTTACGCAGCTCTCGTTGCTGATCAGGAAGTAACTGTTCCCGCATCGAAATGTCTTTTGTGCTAGAGGGCTTTAGACCGGGGCCTAAATCATCCTCTACTTCACCTGGGGCTATAAATAAGGCCTCCATTGCCTGCCAAGGCTGTAACAAGTTTACATGATAAATTTATCTTTCATTAAGGCAATCAGGCTATCTAATTTCACAATTCACCTTTCCTATAGCCCGAATCACTTCATATGACCCCTGCCATTTAGAACATAGTTTCAGTTTGGAGGAGGGAAGCAGCAACATTACTTTTTTTCCGGTCTTCTTTTAGACACGACAATAAACAAACAAAAATCTCACAATTTTACAGCACAGTTTCCTTTTGGTTAATCCCGTTCTAACCGTTCAGAAAGGAACAGATCACATCACTACATCCCCTTTATATAACGTCACCCATGACCCCTTGATCAACGAGTGCACCGCTCCTCCAATCCTTGAATGCCACGGCGTTTCCTGTCAAGGTAATTGAGTTTGTGTACTGTAGCTCTGCAATGTTTCTGTTCTTGGTTCACAAATCATCTCAGCATCTGCTTTAAGGTCTGATTGAAAAGTTTTGCAAAACCATCTGTGTTTTGTATATCCGTATCATGAGTGTTTGTTTGTTTGTCTCTCATTCTGTCTTGTATTAGTAGATGACTAACACATTCTGGAGCTGTCGCCAAGGGCCAGCACAAACCCGGAACAGCACATGTATCACAAATATCTGTATTTTAACCATGAGCACTAATTCACAAACTAAAAGACTTGTGTATGTGTTTTGTGTTTTGTGTTGGTGTATAAAGAATGGGACTATTATTTCAGGACAAACTGGGATTACAATTTAAGTAATACATGCCGCTGTATTACTTAGCATCATTTATTGTTTACTGGGGTTTTTTTGCCGTCAGGCACTGGGCATACAAACCCATTAAACAACTTTGCACATGGATTATAATTGTCTGTCTGTTCATTGATCACCTGTACCTGCACTCTGTTAACCACTTTGCCACACCACGTCACACTCCATTGCCAATGGGCATGACCTGGCCTGGTGCCCCTTTTGGTTACATCTAAAACAGATAGGAGAGAAGGAGGGAACACTGGTTATTTGTCTGTCCTGTTGCTGGGGTCCAACCTTGACCTCCATGAAGAGGAGGCAAGGTTGCCCTTTGGGGCCGGAGATCTAGGAGGTCTCGGTTCTGGTGTTGTAGGTGGAGCTGAGAAAGGGGGGGGGGGGGGGGGTACTCGGCTGCTCTGTTGCGCTAGAGTGGTGAACAGGCCTGTGAGTTGTCCTGAGAGTTTCACTGCCTTCTCAAGGGTGTCGGGATTGTGGAGCTGTATACACACTTATGGCTGCTGAACCATAATAATCTCTCTCATCTGTAGGCTTGTTTTCTGGGTGGGTTTGAACAGGTGCACCATGTGATCACGCAGTTTTTGTGCAACAACCCTGGGATGTGTATCTGGGGACCTCTTGTACTCCCAGTGCTGTACACAGCGCTGCCCAGGTAGGGAGGGTTTAGGTTGACAGGGGAATCCACGGCTCACCACGCATCAGTGACCCCTGTGGCCGATAGGGCGGCTGTGGTTATGCAGTGGAGCCTCCAGGTCTGTGTTGTCCTCCAGCACTATAGGTCTGGTGGCCTCACTGTGGATCCACAGCGTGAAAAATGACTGATTGGCAGGAGCATGTTTCGGAGCACGCGTTCTCCAGCCTCCATTCCCTGAGTCGGCAGGGGGTTTGCGAGCGGTGAGCCAAGGATACAGATAATAATTGGGCATGCCAAATTGGGGAGAAAAACCGGGGTAAAAAATCGGAATCGACTAAATTTATTAAAAAAAAAAAAATAAATCAACAAGGTAAGCCTCTGGGTCATCCTCCGCCATAATTTTCTGTGCCCTTGCCTTGGGGGTTATCATCACGGGTCCTGCCGGTGCCGTGACCAATATCGTCAGCCCGACACTCTCGATCAGTGTTGTGTACCGCTCTTCACTCCGAGCCTCCAGCGCCCAAGATGGATGAGACTGCATCTCCAGCACCCAAGAGAAGGGGAAGCCTGAGCATCCAGAGCCCAAGAAGGGGGAGGCCGAGCATCCAGCCCAAGAGGGGGAAGCCCAAGTCTCCAGTGACCGAGGGAGAGCAGCACCAGTCTCCAGCGACAGAAGACTACCTGCCACTCCCACCTCCACCGCCAGAGGAAGACTACCCGCTGCTCCAGCATCCACCACCAGAGGAAGACTGCCCACTGCTACCACCTCCATCACCAGGGGAAGACTACCCACTGCTACCGCCTCCAGCGCCAGAGAGACTACCTGCTGCTCCCACCTCCACCACCAGAGGGCAACCAGCCATGCCGACCTCAGCAACCACAGCATGAACTGCTGAGGGTAGTGTGGTAAAAGCCAGGAGCTCAACTGCTGCCGTCTCCTCCGAGGGTCCGCACCTGTCATTGCCTCCCAAGGGTCCACTGCTGGCATTGCCTCCCGAGTGACCGTTCCTGCCTGGTTCCACATCAGCTGGTGACGGCAACAGTTGAGCTCCTGGCTTTTACCACACTACCCTCAGCAGTTCATGTTGTGGTTGCTGAGGTCGGCATGGCTGGTTGCCCTCTGGTGGTGGAGGCTGGAGCAGCAGGTAGTCTCTCTGGCGCTGGAGGCGGTAGCAGTGGGTAGTCTTCCCCTGGTAATGGAGGCGGTAGCAGTGGGCAATCTTCCTCTAGTACTTGTTTTAGGCAAAGGCAATTCATTTCGTGTTCTAGATTTGTTTTTGTTTGATTATTTGTTTTGCTCTGTGAGCAATGTTTTGTTTTAAAATTTAATAAATACGCACACCAGCCCCTTCAACTTGCAGTACCTGTCTGTGCTTCTGTCAGTTTTCTGGTCTGTGGACATCACCACACAGTCGTCCTGTCACAGGGGACCACTAGCTAAAACAACCTCCCTGGGAAACCCTTAAACTGTAACTTTGTAGTACACTTACACTGGGACTAGTGGCTGTAAAATGTATGTGGATAAGGCAGCTATTCCAGGTACACTATTTTGACTGGCGGTCAAGGCTGGCCAGCGATAGAAATAGCACTCACCCAGATGCAGTGTAGTTGAGCGCTTTTGCACTTTTATTGTTTACATACAAAATCAAAACACACAGGAACAAAATAACAGTTTGAACATAAACACTACACACAGAACTCTTAAACATAGAATAACACAGCACCCAAGCACAGCTATCAAGGAACCTCTATCACTCTTTTAACTGTTACTCTCCTTCTCTGCTCTACACTCTTCTACACAACTCACACTAAACAATTCTTTTATAGGGTGTGACCCAGGGTAATGACAATCAGTCATTCAATTACCACTAGCCACATTCCACACTTTTCAATAAAACAATCACACCATTCAACACTTCCCCACACTAATTAAATAATTACATTCGCCTCAAGCTCGGCTATTTTATTTTCATCAGTCAACCCTATTGCATATCACAATTGATACCTGAGGTACACAGAGGTATCAAATGTACTTGCCTCAACTCTCACCAGATGGCAGCATAAAGAATCACCTCCCTCTTGTGCACTTTCATTTGCCAGCTACAGCGTCTGTCATTCAAAGCGCCTACTTTGAAATTAGCGGGTTAAGGTGTAGGTAAGCTTTTTCTATAGGCATACAGTGATAGTTACTAGTTTGATTTGAAAATGAGGTGCAAGAGGAAAACACTTAATGAATATCATGTACAATACCCTGACTGACGACTGAAGTCTCCCCGGCAAGACAAAGTGGGCCCGTCTGTCTTACCTAAGTTCCAGCTGTGCTGAGACTGAAGCAGGAGAGTAGGTAGCAGACTCCAAATAATAAGTGCACGTTATTTTTACTCATGAATTTATGCTATAAAAGTCTGTGTAATACACTTGTATATGCTACGTTTTCTGCAGTTTATTTTTTAATTTGTGAAGGATTTACATCTATACAAGCTCTGTTGTGACCAAGTGTTATTTCAATTAGAATGTTGGTAATCATAGTTTTGTTGCATGTTGAAAATGATAAAGGAGTTTCGCTAAATAAGACGTTTCTCTGCGGCATAAAAAATCGGCATTTTTTTTTTTTAAAGCATAACAGTGGATTTCACCCATTCTCTGCTTGAATGAAAAATAAGGATAAAAAAAGGTAAATTCTTTCTAAAATAAACGTCGATATTAATCATCGATTTGGCAAAGAAAAAAAAAAAAATCAAATAGTAGCAAGCCTAGTTATAGCCAGTAAGAAAAAAAAGAGACTGTATTCAAATAAGTACACGTTTCTAAACCCTAAATAAAAAATACAAAAATTCAAAGGGTGCACTGAGTGGCAGCAGTGACTGGGTGAGTGTGCCTGGGAGTGTATACGCATGAATGTGCAGCTGCTGCAGTGCCACCTGTCTCAGCAGGTGTCCTTCTGTGGGCTGCAGCAGTGTTTATCCTAAAGTGAGCAAAAGAGATGAAATAGAGAGAAAATAGGTCCATTTAAAAAATTTGCCTTTAAGCAGTAGCAATATTGGACTGGCACTGAATAATACTGGCCTAGAACTGAGGGCTATTGGTCAACCCATTTTAAACAGTGGTTAATGCAGAATTCTTATTAGTTTAAAAAAAAAAAAAAGTACAAAATCTGCAAAGAGAAAAAGAAATCTCTTTGTATAAGCAGGAATGAAAACTGAAAAGGAATTTAGACAACAGTTAATGAAACAGTGAAATAATTGCAGCATTCTTTTCTGGTCGTTTAGGAGGGGTGGGAGGTGTTGGCAGAACATCCAAAGCCTAGCTAAAGCCAGAAGTTTTCTCCTTCCCCAACTGTTTAGAGCATGGATCTCACTCAAATTCATTACAATTAAAAGGCTGCAATGATCCAGAAAGACTTTCAGCGGGATGGAAAGCTAACCCCACAGAGTGCTATGTGTTTGGGATTCTGCTTGGCCTCTCTAAGCCTAACTGCCACAGATTCCCAAACACCTGTGTGTGTGAAAGGAGGGAAGAGCTGGCAGCCATCAGACGAGGCAGTGTGAGACGCACAATAGAATTGCACTGCTTGCTAAATGTTGCCTCTCATCAATAGCCCGAATAACTTTCCTGCTAAGATTAGTGGGATAAGATAGATTTGGCAGAGCTATCATCTCAGAGCACTTGCTCAGTAGAGAAAGCATAATAGAGTTTTTATTTCCTGGGATTTGACCTTAAAGATTGCTCTTTTGACAAAGCCCCCAAAACCACCTTCTTCTTCTTCTTCTTCTTCTTCTTCTTCTTCTTCTTCTTCTTCTTCTTCTTCTTCTTCTTCTTCTTCTTCTTCTTCTTCTTCTTCGTTCAAAGCCTTTTCAAAAAGACATGGACTTATTCTATACTGTTATAATTATTTTATTCTCTGAAAATGACTTTTCACTTTCCTCAAAGTAGAGCTCTTCAATTCTATATTGTTTCCTAGTTTCATAAATATCAATCTCAAACTCATCATTATTTCAATAGGATTCCATAGGATTTAATATCTGCAATATCGGAATGACTAATGTTTTAGTTAGTTATTTTGAATTGAACTGTCTGGTTCTAAAAATAACATAACAAGAAAACTACACATGAATTTAAGTGGGTCATCATACAGTATAAATACCAGGTAATTAACGTGAATAATTGTTTTTTAAAGTGTAGCCAGCAACAAACATTCTTTAAATAATTCAAGGCTTTGTGAATATGACCCAAAGTGTTGAATCTGGTTTGAGAAGTTCACAGTTCTCTTGCCTGAAAACACATTTCTTACACATTCCACATTTATGTTCATTATTAAGTCCCACCTAAATTGTTTGAAAATCCTCTGGACTGCACTAATGAATAACTGTTGCTCATTCATCCACATTGGTTTCCAATATCCTATAAAAAGAGGTAAAACTGGACATTTGTAGGCTATTGGATTACAGCAGACTAACTAGTGACATATGTTTCAATATCCCACGCAGGTTCTTAAACATGATATTCACCAATTGAGCCAAATCTGATGTTGTTGCCCTTCATGCTGGAACCAGTGACTAGAATGTAACCTTTATCCCTTTTTAAAGTGGGCCAGAAGTGACCTTAAAGCTTGTCAAGCTTCACTTGCAATGCTTTAGGGAAGGTAAACCCCACTGAGTAGACCAGGATTGTGTGTTTTCACACAGAGCTCTCTGGTAGTCAATCTCTTGGAGGACAAAGAAGGAATGGAAATTCTCCTTTGAAAAATGTATTGTTTAAACATTATTCATACAGCTTATAACCGACTGGCACGAACTTTTCAGGGGTGATCTGTTAGGCAGCAGGAGCAATATGTTATGTGATTCAGACCAAACAAATCATAAAGATGGTATGGTGCCGCACAGAACCAGCCAAGAATAGATCAAAGGGAGTCCTTACAGGTTTACCTCAAGGCCTTATAAAGTTAAATATAAGTAATGTATTTAAAGGCATTTCTCTTTTATGCTGTCCGAAAAGAAAATTGACCTCTCTTCTAGATATCATCCTAAGAACTGTAAGTTTGCCATGTAGGCCTTCAATCATTCAAACCCGGTGGGGGCAGGTGGGGGGACGACAGTCATCTATATCAGCTATTTAGATTTATAATGGTGTTCTGATTTAAAGTGTTACAGAACAAGGCTGTTTTTCTGTTCCGACAATACGCCACTTATTCTTTGTTATAGTTTTTTAAACATTAGGTGGATTAAATAAAATGTGTGTAGCATCCCGTACACTAAAACTGTTGTTAAAGAAGTCAACAACAATTAATATCTGAAGTTATTTAAACAGACAATAAAGCTCTTGCCATATGCCTGGTCTGTCACATTGGATTGTCGACACAGTCTTGACTGCGTATGATGGTGCTGGCTTGCCCCTACCTGGGAGGGTAGTCTCGCACTCTACTAGAGGGTTGGCTACATCTTTCTCCAGGATCTACCACCTTAATGTGGTAGATCCTGCCCTGCCTTCGTTAGGCACGAGGGTCCTGAGGGTGTATGCTCACACAGCTAACCCTTGGGTTATGCGCTTCTGATGCGTCCCTCATATACTGCCGTTATTTCTCCCTCACGACGGCTGTGGTATACATTATCCCATACATAATGTTTGGTGGTCATCTTTGAATTGAAATGGAACATTGGGTTACTTACCGTAACCCTGGTTCCCTGAAAGAGAAGATGACCACCAACCGCGAGGTCACATCGGTCGCCCTCACGGGTTCGATGGAAAAAGAGAAATGGCTTTCTCAGAATGATGGTTTTAATCCCTTGGTGGGTGGGACCGAGTGCGTCATCCCAGGAAAGGGACTATCGGCAGCTCTGGTATAGAGATCTCAGCGATACCTACCCAATGGGCAGGCGTAATCCATACATAATGTCGTTGGTGGTCGTCTTCTCTTTTAGGGAACCAGGGTTACATTTTTCAGTACCAGTACCAATCAATGATAATGAGAAAGCATCTCTGTGCATTTTACACAGGCTAATGCTTATGCTTCTATTAAGGAAAATTAAATAGTATTCCTTTCACAAGAAGTGACAACATTTCATTTGATCAGAAAAGGAATACAATTTAATCTTATTACAGCTTGATCCATGTCTCAGCCTATACTGTTGACTCAAACAAATAAACTCCAGCCAAAAAATTAGCCTTCATAAAATGCATAGTTATCTAATTTAGATTGTCAGAAGTCTCTTTCTCATGTTCATTAATTAATGGAACAGGCAGGAAATTTCATCATGCAATTAACATGTTTTTGACAGGTTCCTTTCCATTTTAAGTGATACCTGTCAGCTTACAACACCTTAAAGGGGGATTTGGAAATACAACTATTAGGAGAAACTTAAAGGGTTAGCCTGTGTGGATTACTATTCACCATACTTTATAACTACTTCAGAAGGAAATTCCTGCTTCTTCAATCAGGGCTGCTTCTAAACAAAACCCAGAAAAGCTGATTAGTTGGCTTCATTTATTGCACACAGTCAAAAGACTAACCCTAACCCTAACCCTAACCTAGTAATAGTTTAATAGTAGAAAGTGGCTGAAAAAATATTCCTAGTATCAATTAATCAAGGCACACTAATGATCCAAACATGAACTGCAATATAAAAAAATAAATACAGAACAATTACCATGTCATATTAAATGGTAAGAAATTAAATATTTTGAAAACAATTGATTCTATGATTCTATGAAGTAATGTTTTTATAGAGGAAGGGCCTAGTTTGCAGACTGGACCCTGGAGGATATCATAGAGATAAAGACAGAGCCAGATGGAAAGTGGAAATCAAAGAGAGAAGATGCAGTTTCTTAGGCAGAAAAGGAACTAGATTTGCAGCAGTAATCAGCAATAACATGGAATCTTGGAATCTGATATTATTGCATTGCTATTGTGTAATGTAATAACTATACTTGTGTAGAAATGAAATTACAAAGACAATAAGATCATTTATTCACACAAAGATTCCACTCTGAATATCACCACGAGTCTCTACATTCACTTGCAATATGATATTAGATCAAACATTACCAAAGTGAAAATAAAAAGCTTCTCTGTAGCTTGGAAGTTGGAAGTTATTCACAATATTTCCATACTGTCCCAGTTTAAGGACTTAAAAATCTGGTCACCTTACTTTGCATAGCAATCCTACTGTATGTTCTAAAGCAGTCAAATGGTCAATAACAAAACTCTAACTGCTCTTTCAGTGTTGGTGGGTCCACTCGCACTGAGCACCATTTTGGATTATTATTTTTTTTATATATAAATATGGAAGCCAGGCCATTATATTGGTTGACAAGACAAAGAGCCCTTGGGAAGCAGTCTCTCCACCTGGTAAGTTTAAAGGTAGTAACACATTTCAAAACAGGAAGAGATGACCTCACTAGCTGGGTATTGGCCAATAACAATAAAAAAAAGCTACTCAGCTCCACCAAGATAATTTAAAAGGACATTATGTATTAATCTTCAGAAGCTTGGTATTAGAAATGAATGAAGCTATTCTACCATATCTAATTAAGCTTCACACATGTGGGAAACTTCACAAGGCCTTTCCTTAACAAGTATTAATGACCAATTGGGTAAATTGAAAGGACTACAATTCACTTATTAACGCGGCTAGGATTTAGGAACATAGCCTCAGGTTTGTTGGCCTAAAGTATCTTTTTTTTTTTTTTTTTTTTTTTTAATGTTCACCCTCTCCCCTGTTCAGTTCCTATCATATGCGTACATTTAAAAATTACCTACTAACCCCTATATCTTTTTCTATTTTTGTCTCGATAAATCGTGTGTTGACAGGAACAGCAGTTTTATCATAGAAAAGCACAGGCAGTGGTGATTGTTCTTCAAGGAATCTAAGACAGCTGTCATCAGTGATCTTAGGTGTAAGCCTAAAACCAACAAATAAATAACAAAAGCATCATGCTATAAAGCTAATATTATGCTTCACGAGTAGTGCCACTAGTGGTAATAGTGTAGACATGGAAAAAGAACGCCACTCCACGAGTCAACTCTGGAGGAAGTCGAGAATAAACATTTTAGCATAACACAGACCATACACAGCGCCCTGTCTGGTCAGGAGGCAGATTTGCAGCTCAGATTTCGTTTCTCTCTGTCACACCGTGTAATTAAGAGCAAACACATTTCATACATACATAAAACAGGGAAATAATCACGCAATTAATGCATTTTACCACATTGTGTGGCGCATGATATTTTCAAAAAGTTGTATACACAGTCAGGAAGTCCCTCCCTGCTTTTCCTGTGTAAGTGAACTTCATATTGTTTAACACATGTCGTTGATTAAATCCACTCCATTAATGTCTGTGTGTATTTCATCCCGGTGTTAAGCTGACAACGACACCGCAGATTGTGCCCAGTGGGACATGGAATACCACTTATTGCAGCTTAGTTTTCATGGGTCATCAATGACCTGGCCTAACCATTTGCAGACCACATGACATTCAATATTCCCCAGCCTCTATGTACTTAATTAGAGTCACAAATCACCCTGCAACCACAAGCTATTGATGTGGTAGGGAACTCTGGTTTCATCCCAAGACTCTGTGTGTGTGTGTGTGTGTGTGTGTGTGTGACATGCCAGCCTCTAGGTGTCAGTTAGATTGGGTCTTTTGAAAAAAAGAAAATAGAGAATTTATTTTCATTTTTGTTTTGATAATGGAGCTACAGAAGTGCAGAAAATTCTACTTCAGCTCTCTCCCTAGACAATATTTTAGGCTGCTTTATATAACACTGGCATATGCATTCGTCCCTTCTAGTTAAAACCTCTGGGCCAAGTGGTCGAGACAGTCTAATAAAATGCCTAATTGTAAAGCACAAAAGGTCCCTATTCAGTTCATTTGGCGATGAATGCAAAAATGTGCTTGTTCACACTTACCTGGAAAGAAATGTGTCAAATTTATTTGGGAGTGAAGTTAAATTCTGTGGGGTTTTTTTGTACCAATTTATTTGAACTGTATCTGAAATATATAATCAAATACTTTCCGGTTATTTTCTATATGGATATTGAATACAAATAATTCTTGCCCCACATTTTCTCTATATGATTATATTGTAGCATAAAAGTCATGTGTCAGATATCACAGTCCTGCAGATTATTTGATTAACATTATTTTCTTCCATGGTGCCAATATTGTCTTGTATCTAGTCTTGTATAAAACAATACAAGGATGAGATAAGAAATCACATTAACATTACATTGATTTGAATTGCTTTTAATTCCAGCCCCCTTGGGATGAATATAACCAGTGATGGGGATATAATGGTGACACTATATCCCCATGCGTATGTCGCATTTACATTTTTCGATATATGTACAGTACCAAGAAAATGGCAATCTGATTGTGATTAAATTTTGTATACTGCATAATCGGCACAGGACTAATTTAGAGAAGAGATGAAGAAAAAAAACATCTATTAGAAATCCACCTACAAAGATTTAATATGATCTTTTATCGATTTTACTATCACATACTTGAGATGCTGTTGTATAATATTACAATTTATAAATGTCTTAGCCTCTACATTTGTGTCTTCAGACATGAGAGGTCTAGATGTATGAATCCACATTTTCACATTAAACAGTACATACGTATAAGCATTAGCCCATGAACGAGTTTGCACGATAATACGGTAGACGTTTATTAGCACAGGATGCATTTCTTACACTTTTTCAAGACTATAGGGCCATTTCATAGTGCACACTTCCAAGGTACTGTACAACCACATGCTTGTGGTTTTTATATTGTATTCACTATGACCTGGGGTCTTAGCAATGACGTTGTCAGCAGTGTTGACATAAAGGTCTTGACATTTTCACAAATACACTAAACTATGGGGAAACTATGACACTAACCAACTGGAATATGCAATATACTAAATAAAGTAATGAATCAAAAATAAAAAAAATACTGTGAGCAATGTTTGAAGTTATTGGGAATAAAAACTATTAGTGGGGGCAGGAGGGCGTCCATGTAACCAAGGATAGTGCATTGTATACATTAAGCTGAAATCCTTAAATAGATTTCAATATACTGGTGTACTGAACATGTATATACTGTACCATATCCTTGGATAAAACAGTAAGTTGACATTTAAATACATTTCATTTAAATACATTCTGCAAAGTTTTCCCTTAAAATGGTATGTGTTTGCAAATCAGCCACAGTTCTTTCATACAGAACAGTTAATAAGATTGAACCTAACTGTGACAGAACAGTGGCAAAACAGACTCAGAAACCTGGAAGCTGCAGTTTGGGTGCCAAAGCGCACATTTATTAAACAAAATAACCCTAAATACAAACAAAAATGCCACAAGGGCCAAAATATAGGTTAAACAAAACACAAAAACTGATGTGACTGCTCTTAATTAGCACTTAATCATTCAATTAACAAGCAGCCACATTTTCACATGTTTTTTGGAAGGGACAGGAATTAACCCCATCCCTGCCAACCGCCACTAAAACACCATATAACACTATACTATTTACAGACAGAGCCCTTGCTCTGCCATATATCCCTCCCCTTGTGCAAAGCACACCTGGCCCCATCACCCTCCTTCTCTGTCATCCCCGGGTGGTAGCACGCAGGCGTTCCCAGAGGATGACAGCAGTGGAAGCAGGAGCGACAGGTAGTCTCCCTCTATCTCTGGTTCGGCTCTCCCTTGTCACTGGAGACTAGTGTGACTCTTTCTTGGGCTCTGGGGATAGCAGCTGCTCCCTCTTTTGCACTGTCCTCCTGGCTCACCTCCTGGAGTGGCCACTCCTCTCCTTGCCCTTCCAGGCAGGTGGTGACTCCTTCTCACCCTGGAGGGGGCAGCACACTGTAAAGTGCTGACCATAGGACGTCTAAACCACTTCTCCAGGTGGCTTTGGAGGCAGAGGGGACAATTTCTAGTTTTTGGGATGGCAGCTGAGACTTCTTTCGGTTGGGAGGTGACAGTGGTTGTTGGTCCTGCAGCAAAAACCAAATGCCTGCATCTGCTACCTTCCCCCCTTGCATAAACTGCGTGGAAGCCCGGGTCTTCATAGGGACAGACAATCCTCCCTCACATGTCCAAACTCTGCATAGTAGCCACACCACGAAGCCCTCCACTGCTCCTGCTCCACCTGCCAATCCTGAGGTGGCCTTGTTCTAGAGTCTCAGCCCTTCCCATTTTATACACACAAAAAAACAAAAAAAAAAACAAACAATCCTTTTACTTCTTCTTCAAAAAAATGTACCCGGAGTACCTGCTCTGTGTCTTGGAGGAGTTTTTATCCCACGCAGGACACCACATGTGTCAGGATAGCAGCAAGACAGAGACTCAGAAGCCAGGAAGCTGCAGTTTGGGTGCCAAAGCGCATATTAAATAAACAAAATAACACCAAATACAAACAAAAAGGGTACAAAGGCCAAAATAAAGGTTTAAACAAAACACAGGCTTGGCAGAGCCTTCATTGAATTTTACAAAAATAAAAATGTGCAGAAACACAGTGTACACTCACCAAACTCCTCCTCCTAAATGGAGCCCTGGGCTCTCCTTTTATGTGATGTGGCTGCTAACAATTAGCACTTAATCATTCAATTAAGGAGCAACCACATTCTCACATGTTTCTGGCAGGGACAGGAATTAACCCCATCCCTGCCAGCCATGCTGAGGTTAGTTTACACGTTGGCAATTGTAAGAGGTTTGGATGTTCCAGGTTGACTGAAGAATAATAGTGTAACAATGGTTTTGTAAGAAGCGGTAGAGAAGGGAATACCTTCTCAGATTTAAATATATTTTAGTTCACTAAATAGACACTGGTTTTAAACAATACAAACCCTTCCTGGATTCCTCCTTATTAAGTATGCTGTTCTTGTAGCAGAAGTTACAGTTTCTTGGGTTCTAAAATTTCAACTATTGGTTATGTCACACGACCGAAAGTAGTTAGTACAAATACCCACAAACCATCCACAACTCTAGCAGTCGATAGGCAAACAAATCTTGCCCTCTGATGTCATTCAACAGTCAGTAGTCAAAACACTATCACCATCAAATGTTTAATGAAACAAATATTGACCAGGTTTCAGTAACTTGGCAACAGCTGCTGCTCAGGTGAAAAGATGCAATTGGCTAGACAGTACAGGGCTCGCCCACTGATCTTTGGTTCTCCTTGTACCTGGGTTGCAGTAGTGGCGTAGCCTTGAAATAAAATACATGACCGGGCACTGTATATTACAACCAAGCCAATATGACAGCCATCATTCTCCAAGCAGATGTTAATCTCAAAATAATGTTACAGAGCGACAAAAGATGCAATTGGCTAGACAGTACAGGGCTCGCCCACTGATCTTTGGTTCTCCTTGTACCTGGGTTGCAGTAGTGGCGTAGCCTTGAAATAAAATACATGACCGGGCACTGTATATTACAACCAAGCCAATATGACAGCCATCATTCTCCAAGCAGATGTTAATCTCAAAATAATGTTACAGAGCGACACTGGGTTGCGTCATGAAACAGTGGTGGCTGCAACACGAATCATAAAGAAATCATTTTTGGAGGCACTAAAGTTTTCCTCAAAAAGCTTCCATGACTACATTCAAAAGGTCACTTTCCTCTTAACCTCTGCTAGACCTGAAAATAATTAACATTTTAGAAACAACTAACACTATCTAGTAAAATACTTCCTGTGAAAGCATAAGCAGGCTATGGGTTGGCTTCTCACTTGTGCCCTGTTCTCAAGTTTACTTTTAGTTTCACAAGATTTGCCCTTGATATAGTCACAAGGTAATTCGCTATGTCAAAGTACAATTAACTCAAAGCGACCTATTTTTGGGAAAATATATGGGAAGAAGCTGAAGATACTGTAAGGTTATTCTTTGGCTGTTGCTGACTGCCATGACACAGCAAAGCTGAAAAAAGGCAAGTTTTAAACAGTGGTCATGATTAAGACCTGATGTAAAAAAAGCTGCTGCTTCTGACATGGTAACCCTAATGTAACCCTAATCATTGTTAAAACTCCTTTCTGATATTCCTAAAAGACAGTCCTTTGGAGCTGCTGCACATTCAAAACTCCAAAGTTCTCACACCATTAAGATAACTTTGCCTACCTGTCACTGGCTTCTGGTTGTAAAAAGGATTGGCTACAGTATTTGAATCCCACAGTACTTTTACACCACACACTCACAAATTCCATAACTTACAGTATATGATTCACCTTCTTGTTCCCAGGTTTAGGTTTACAAATTCTGGTGTGTTACCTGGTGTGCTTGGAACCCAGGATGCCCCACAGAATCAGTAAAGCTTTTTTTTTTTTACAGCAATGCTTTATTTAATATTTTATACAGCATTTAATGGGTTTGCCGTCTAAAATGATATGTATTTGCACAGTGTAAACGTTGCCTTATTACAACGGCTGTTAAAGCTTATCTGTTATACCAGGCTCTTTCCCATTCCCTGGGTACATGTACAGCATTGTCAAAGACATTCAAACAACAGGCCATCAGGCTGATGGGCCAGACACCTCCACTCATGTGTAGGGAGGTAAAATAAATAAATTAGCCCTTGCAGACATTCATTTGTATATGTCTTTATGCAATGTGGCATTTTGAGCAGGCAAAGCAAGTTGGGCAGGCTTGTATGAAAATAAAAAAGAAAGAAAAAGAGGTCTAATGCTGCCAAGTGGTTTACATAAAGACAACCAATTCATAAGGGCTTAATCAGTGCGGTAGAACAACACACTAGCTAAATAGGCTGGCATTGACCTCCGCTTGCACATACAGTACATGAAAGCATAACTGAAACGCACTAAATGGGTCACACAGTTAGGAAACCATTAATTAGGTAAGTGACTTCAAACTGTTTAGTGCAATATACTGAGGTCAAAAGCATACCAAAGCACAGCTAAAGCAGCATTGTAAAGTTATGGTAAAGCATTGAAAAATAAATGATAGAAAAGCATGATAAACTTCTTGTTGAGGCCATTGAAAAAAAAAAAAAACTTCTGTTATCTCATGATTACGAGATAATTTATCCCGGGATCTCGACATCTCGCTGATTACTTCCGTTTTCCTGACATAATGTCATAATAGTAATGCCTTTCTCGAGATCCTGAGATAAATAATTTTTTGATCTCGACATTACAAAGATTGTTTTTTCTTTTTCCGATTGTCTCATTGTCAGGGTGTATATATATTATATGCTGATTTTTTAAAATTCTTTTCTTTAAAGCACAGTTAGAACTCATTAAGGTTCGATGTATCTGTAACCGTAATAATACGATTTATATGTCACCGCGGACAACTACAAACAACAATGGCCTCTAGATTTCAAGTTTTATCTGAGGAAAACTGGAAGATTAATAACATGAGGCACTTAAAAAAATGAGCAAAATAATATTTAATTCTATACATACTTCTTTCATTTAGACAGAAAACTGCCTTTATTGATACATTTTAAATGAATAATAGCCAGCCACTTAATGGGTCAAAATATTAGGGGTATGCAGTCAGATATTGAAATAAAAGCATTTTTTCTATTCTGTTGCAACAAATAAAATACACAAAAACTGTGCATATAAGGCTAACACTGATCAAGAGCTCTCTTGATTTATACATCTCTTGATGGAATTACAGCTTTATTAAGTACGGAATAATGTCATTTTATAGGTATTCCTTTTCTTCTCTCCCCAGAGAAATAAGTTCTGGTAGTCTCAGGTTAGCCTCCAGCGTATGGAGCACACATTGTTAAACCCAGGCTGCCGATACATTCAGCTCAACTGACAAGCCTGCTAAGGGAGGTCAGCATGTTTAACAAGCAGAGTGATTGAATTACCTAGGCTTCCCAGCAGAGGGAGGCTGCTCGAGCCAAGAGCGCAGGATCACAGTAGTTTCTTTCTGTTAACAAAGAGAATGTTTTGTGGGGTGTTATCTAATATAGTGATTATAAATTATAGATCTGCTGTTCTAGCAGTGCACAGCCTACCTGGAGAACCTGCATGTGACCCAAAAGCATTGTGACGGGGACCACCCAAATCATTGACAAATAACACTATGTAACACAATTTTTGTTCCTGGGTAGTAAGTGTTATTTCCTAATTGTTTGTGCCTCAAAAGTATAGAAAATGGCTATTATTCCCCACAAACTTTGCTTTTGTGACCAGGACAGTGATATTTCAAAATATCACTATTTCCAATGGGAAAACAGGCAAATGTGTGTCTTTTTGTTCACATAAAGTCAGAAAAAACAACATATGAATCCAAATTAACATGTTTTTCGAGATTTACGATTATACTGTATTTACAGTATAATCGTAAATCTCGAAAAACTACTCACTTCTAAATCTTTTGTAGTCATTTTTGTATTACTTTAGTATAAATACATGTTAATTTGGATTCATATGTTGTTTTTTTTCTGACTTTATGTGAACGAAAAGACACACATTTGGCCATTTTCCCATTGGAAATAGTGATATTTTGAAATATCACTGTCCTGGTCACAAAAGCAAAGTTTGTGGGGAATAATAGCCATTTTCTATACTTTTGAGGCATAAGCAATTAGGAAATAACACTTACTACCCAGGAACAAAAAAAAAAAAAAAATGTTACACGGTGTAATAAATGCCTACCCTACAAAGGTTTACGGCAGTCAATTATAGTAAAAGCTGTCCAGTGTAGTAAAACACAGTAAAAGCCTTCAAAGCACACTCAGTCATTTTGAATCACTGAGAACTACAGTAAAGAATTGCAAAAATAAATAAATAGATAAATAAATACAAAATCTATGTTAAAAGCATGGGTAAATGAGGGTACCATGGTCAACTTATGTAAAAGTAGGATCACTGTCATGACTCACTGGTTTTGCTTGTGCATCTTTTGGGGATATGTGTTTTATACTTTTACCTATATGATTCAAATGACATAAATTCAAACTTTTTTATGAGTTGTATGTTTAATTAACTTCTGATGCACACTCCTTCACAGAACCAAATGTTGCTTGTAAGAGGTTTCAAGAGAAAGCAGTGTAGCAATGGTATCTTTTATCAAGGTGTTTGTGAAGCAGCCTCCTTATCTCTTCTGTGTGTTTTCATGATCTTATCTGTTTTTCAGCGTTTTCCTTTATGGTTTTCTTCTATTTATGCATTCATCAAGAACGTTAAGAAATGTACCATGAATGTTTTTGGTTTTTCTCTTGTTATTTGTTCCAATAAATACATGGGGGGAGTATAATGATGTGCAATATTGAGTGATTAAACCAGTCAGAGTATTAAAAAAAGTAAACAAAAGCTCCAAACATGGAAAAACCAACAATAACAATTTAAAGTGTGAATGCAAAAACATAAGAGGCAGAAAAAGTTATATTTTCATCCCATTAAAGATCATCATTTTCCCCATGACAGCATGCGTGCCACTTAACATTTTCTTTGTTTCTTAATTAAGTGTTTTCAATGGCAACTTAATTCCTTCATGCAACTTTAGGGAGTTGACTGGAAGTACATCGTTGGGTTATCTGTATGACAGGTTAGCTGGGTGATGTGATGTCACAGACCAGGAAGATAACGCAGGAAGGGGTAAGAATACTTTTGAAGATTATCTTTACTAAAGCAAAATAAACAAATCAAAACACTACTGTGGCAAAGTGGCTAGTGGAGGGGAACAGGTGTAGTGGTGATGCGATGCAGGAATGACAGGCAGACAACAGTTTCCAGTGAAAAAGGTGCTTTTATTTATAATCCAGGTCTGGTGACCGTTAAATAATAAATCCCTGGCTATACACAACAATGCGGGGATAGCAATAATAGGGCACAGTCCCGAACAAAACAAACACACGGTCACCAGTCCTGGGTGAGTGCAATTGTGCTGGTGGTCAGTGCAAACACAGGTATTTCATGACGGTGGTGCAGTAGTGATCCGGATCGTGCTGACCCTCGGCGACAGCTCCGAACTTGTGCTTTAACTGTCTGGTGGTGCAAAACACGAACAATTATTACTCAGACAAACACAAAACACGTAACCTGTCTTTTCTTTTAATAATGAGAGCTCCTCTCTCGGTCCTTCTCTCTCCATGCATTTACCCAAACGAAGGAAAAGATCAGCATTACCCTGTACCCTATATGTAATCCCACACGATATCTAGGTAAACGATTGCAGCTGTCCTATTACTTGCAGCTGCCTCTTGTTTACCTTTCAAATCAATACGGTCTTACAACAGAGTCACGCTTCTTTCCAGACTGACCCACTTCCCTGACCCGGAAACGAACTGTCAGGCCAGCCCTTCCAGATACTTCTCCTCCCGTTCTTTAGCGCCCTCACAGGTCGGGAGGAAGATTCATCACCAGAACTCATCTTTCTGTCACAACTACAAAAAGCAAAACGGCACGATGGTCAAAACAAATACTCAAAAAAGAAATACAAACAAACAAGTATTGTATATTTTTTCAGTTCTTACTGTCTAGCTCTCTCTACCTCTGAACACCCAACCCTGAGTGAGGAATTTTTGCTTCTTTTAAGCAGCTGTGCCAGGACTCAATCATTCAATCTGGTCTTGGCACAGTCTGCACATGAAGTGAGTTGTGACTTCCCTGTGCCCACATACCAACATGCATTTTAAATCACCTGTGCTACATAACCCACACTCTACAAAATAACCCAAAATACACCCAAGGGCTGGGGTTACCCCATCACCATCTGCAACAAACTTTAATTAAATACAGTTCTCTAACAGCTTTACACCATTAAAAATGTAATTCACCTTTATCATAACAATTGCATTTGTCATTTCAGTAGCTCAGGACAAACCCCACAACACAGGACTTTGAATTGAAAGACATGTTGTATTGATGATTATGCGATGTATGGAAGAAACAATTCGGCAACAAACCTGCTTGGTTTGAGGGTCCACCACCTGGCCGTCTGGACGAGACAGGAGACCCCCATAATAGATTGTACCTAGAGAAGCTCCTGGGGTAGAGATGGGGGATGTGAGCGATGCAAGTGTATCAAACATGAGAGGGGTGGGTATTTATATGATTTTGATAACTTCCACTGAGATAACAAAGTATGTAGGTGCCATCCCTCCTCCTGAACTTGAATTTATAAACTTCATATAGCAAATTCTGAGACCAACGAAACTATAACAATATATTATTAGGTAAGATTTTAATTTGTTGGGAAAAAAAGAGATGGAAACTAAGTACTTATCACAAAGACGGCTGCAGTGGGTGACGTCAGACCAGAAACAGGAACCAGGAAATAAACAACAGAGAGGTGGAGCTGGGTGGAGCTGAGTGACTGGTTTCGCTCAGCATTTAATGAAATGAACAGAACAGTAAATAAAAAGGTTATAACAACAAAAACACAGGACACAGCACTTTCACCAAAATAAAGAGACAAATAAAACGGACTACACAGACAAACACGGTGAGCTGATATTTTAATTATTATTATTATAACCTTGTGACAAAGTGCCCGTCCCTATTATCTGTTATATGTTGCGTGTGGCGTGTTAAATGTTGGTGTATAGTCATTGGCACACGGGATATAAATGGGTCTGTGTAACACGGGTGTGTAAAATGTATATTTGTATTTAGGCACGAGGATTGCACAGCACTTCACATGCAAGTATAAAGTAATAATATGTGAGCACGGGGAATTGCACTTTATTAATTCACGTGCAGTTGTACCGAGACTCCAATTGAATGATTGATTAGCAATCAAGTCTTGGTACAGCTGCATAAAAGCAGCATGTTTTCACCCACTCAGGGTTGGGTGTTCGGTGAGTGGAGAACGGGAGAGAGAGGAGGAGAAATCGTTTACAACAATTGCTATTCCGTGCTGGTGGGACCAGCACGATACTTGTGTATTCAAAACTCACCATGTTTGTCAGTGTGTCTGTCCGTGCACCGTTTTGTTAAGTGTAGTTCGTTTTGTTTATGTCTTTTATTTTGGCGTAGAGTGCCGTGTCCTGTTTCTGTTTGTTCTTTTATTTTGCAATAAACCGGCGCAAGCAGGCGCCATCATTGTTTCATTTCGTCCGTCCTGTCTGTGTGTATTCCTTTCCTGGTTCTGACGCCGCTCACTTCGGCAGTCTTTGTGACAAACCTCCATCTCTAATCCCGTTCTTCACTCTTCGAACACACAACCCCGAGTGAGTGAAAACATGTTGCTTTTATGCAGCTGTACCGAGACTCAATTGCTAATCAATCGTTCAGTTGGAGTCGCGGTACAACTGCACATGAATTAATAAAGTGCAATTCCCCGTGTTCACATATTATTACATTTCACTTGCAAGTGAAGTGCTGTGCAATCCTCGTGCCTAAATACAAATATACATTTTAAACACTCGTGTTACACAGACCCGTTTATATCCTGTGTACCAATGACTACACACCAACATTAACACATTGCCACAGTACTGTACACAAAAAACTTAATGAAGTGTTAAGGAGCAGTAAGGACCAGTTGAGAATGTAAAATGTAGTAATAAAAAAGTTTGCAACAAAAAATAAGCAAGGTAGAGCTTAGAACAACTTTTATAGGGCAGTTCTAGTTATTGTCCACCGGTTCTGTCAACAGGTCATCTATGCAGTTTTGTGCTCCATCTCCTTTTAATTGTCTTTGTCTTGCTATGGTTTAATGATGAGAATGCTGTTTTTGTATTTGTATTAGTAAGCTTAATTGTGCATGCAAATCACAAACATAATAGAACATGACTTTAATGTTCACTACTTGCAACCCTGCTTGTTTGATTTCTGTGAGATTAGAGCACTAAAGAACTGGAATCCAGCTCATACAGTATTTCTAAATAAGCTGTGCTACTGGCTTACCTATGGCACCTAGAGCACATCACTTTACCTACCTGCCCCTCACCTCTTAATTTTGCAAAACTGGCTGCACAATTAACACCCCAGTTAAGATACCTCCCGATTAGCAATAATTAACCAATTAATTAACTCAGGAGATGGTCACCTTCTGGACAAGGTTTTTATGAATGGGGATTTTAACCCCATTCATGTGACTTATGAGAGAGGCTTTTCGCCGGTCTCACACAACAAATAATAATAATATCGGATGGCTTTCGTCCGTCTGCACAAAACACAAATATATACAGTACTGTGCAAAAGTTTTAGGCAGGTGTAAAAAAATGCTGTAAAGTGAGAATGCTTTCAAAAATAGACATGCTAATAGATTATATTTATCAATTAACTAAATGCAAAGTGAGTGAACAGAAGAAAAATCTACATCAAATCCATATTTGGTGTGACCACCCTTTGCCTTCAAAACAGCATCAATTCTTCTAGGTACACTTGTACAAAGTCAGGGATTTTGTAGGCATATAGTCAAGTGTATGATTAAACAATTCAACTGAAGACAGTTTACTGTCAAAAGTTATACACCATGGCAAGACTGAGAACAGCAACAAAACACAAGGTAGTTATACTGCATCAGCAAGGTCTCTCCCAGGCAGAAATTTCAAGGCAGACAGGGGTTTCCAGATGTGCTGTCCAAGCTCTTTTGAAGAAGCACAAAGAAATGGGCAATGTTGAGGACCGTAGATGCAGTGGTCAGCCAAGGAAACTTACTGCAGCAGATGAAAAACTCATCATGCTTACTTCCCTTCGCAATCGAAAGATGTCCAGCAACACCATCAGCTCAGAATTGGCAGAAAACAGTGGGACCCTGGTACACCCATCTACTGTCCAGAGAAGTCTGGTCAGAAGTGGCCTTCATGGAAGACTTGTGGCCAAAAAGCCATACCTCCGACGTGGAAACAAGGCCAAGTGACTCAACTATGCATGAAAACACAGGAACTGGGGTTCAGAAAAATGGCAGCAGGTGCTCTGGACTGATGAGTCAAAATGTGAAATATTTGGCTGTAGCAGAAGGCAGTTTGTTCACCGAAGGGCTGGAGAGAGGTACACGAATGAGTGTCTGCAGGCAACAATGAAGCATGGTGGAGAGTCCTTGCAAGTTTGGGTCTGCATTTCTGCAAATGGAGTTGGGGATTTGGTCAGAATTAATGGTCTCCTCAGTGCTGAGAAGTACAAGCAGATACTTATCCATCATGCAATACCATCAGGGAGGCATCTGATTGGCACCAAATTTATTCTGCAGCATTACAACAACCCCAAATATACAGCGAAAGTCATTAAGAACTATCTTCAGCGTAAAGAAGAACAAGGAGTCCTGGAAGTGATGGTATGGTCCCCACAGAGCCCTGATCTCAACATCATTCAGTCTATCTGGGATTATATGAAGAGAGAAAAGCAACTGAGGCTGCCAAATCCACAAAAGAACTGTGGTTAGTTCTCCAAGATGTTTGGGCCAACCTACCTGCCGAGTTCTTTCAAAAACTGTATGCAATTGTACCTAGAAGAATTGATGCTGTTTTGAAGGCAAAGGGTGGTCACACCAAATATGGATTTGATGTAGATTTTTCTTCTTTTCACTCACTTTGCATTTTGTTAATTGATAAATATAATCTATTAACATGTCTATTTTTGAAAGCATTCTTACTTTACAGCATTTTTTCACACCTGCCTAAAACTTTTGCACAGAACTGTACAGGACACTCCGCCACAAGACCTTTACAAAATACAGACTTGCAAACATACAGGTAAGAAAAGGGAAAAGTCTATAAAGATGATGGTCTAATAAAAAAATAAATAAACTACTCCAGCCCACTCTCCTGCTGTAAGATTTATTCTGCAACATTTATTTATTTGTTGTGTTAGAGTCAAGTTAGGTGAGGCAAATCCTTCATCTTACCTGGACAAACATCTGTTAGGCACTGAAGCTGCCATATCAAGGGGACAAGATAAACAAAGTTGAAAGGAGGTGTTTGCTGTTTGAAATTATAATGTGTCATGCTAGCTTACTTTGCCTTTGCCCTCCCATACTTCTCTGTGGCACAAACAGAGGGGCTTTGTGCTGCTGTTACAGCAGCCTGTGGGCTGAGGCCATGAACCAGGCTCTATTGGGGATGTTGTTGAGATATCCCTTACCAAGATTTTATTGTAGCTCTATTTAGACTAGATATGGACTGCTTTTTTAAATAGATTTTTAAGGATTTGTTTTTCTGTTTAAAAAAGAAATATTCTTATAAAACAAGTTGATAGTAATTAAAAGGCAAGGCCATTGGTATGAGTGTGTGTGTGTGTGTGAGTGTGTGTGTGTGTGTTTAAGCCAGACCAACAGTAATAATTAATTTCTTGTTGTCACATCCTCACTAGTTTTATATGGCATTGCAATTTATGTGTTGTTGGTCTACTCAGTTAGCTTGCTGGGGCTTACGAGCCTACAGTAAACATATTACCTTACTTTGTCTACAGCAGGATTGAGAACAGCAGTACATGTGAACCGGAGAAAACATGCAATAACAATAATAATAATATTTTTGTCTGATAAAGGTTCTCCTGAACCTCGGTGCTGTTTACTCTTTTAATATAGTACCAGCGATTCTTCTTTTTTTTTTTTTTTTTTTTTTTTCTTCTTTCTTTTTTTTTTTCTTTTTTTTTGTTTCTTCTCTTCTTCTTTTTTTTTTTTTTTTTTTTTTTTTCAGGAATTTGAATACTTGGCCCAAAGCACATTCTGAATTACACATGGCTGTATTCATTACATTATGTAAGAGAGGCCATCCCTATAGGTTTAATTAGTCACATCAGGTTATAAATCTATAGATTAGTCAACCCAGAAAATAGTCCATTATGAAGCTATTCCTTTAGAACATTACATTTGGTAACCTATAAATCACAGAGGCATTGCTCATTATTGAATCCAATGGCTTAGCGGCTATTAAACTAGAATACTATGGAGGAATGTGGCAAGATATTAATTACTAGGTGCATGCACTGTAGGGCTTGATTTATTTACTTAGTTATTACTGGAGATACCTCTTAATGAGCAATGGCTATGGAATAATTGTGTATGGTTTTTTGTTGTTTTTTAGCAGTATGGTGAATGTGTGAAGAGATAAACACTTTAATGAGATGTGAAGCAAGGGCAAACAGAACTATAATTATTTGCACAGTACGAGAAAAAATATATAAAATTGAGTCTTGTATATTTTCTTTTATTTAGGCCACTTTTAAATTGGTTGTATGGCTTATGTAGGAACTAGTCCTGCAACCTGACTAATTATCAATCAATCAATCTTTATTTTAAGTCTTTCAGTGCAGCTGTCACGCAGTGTTAAAACTCACTCGCTGCACTTTTCTAGCACTCTGCAAGGTTACTGACTGAAGCAGTTTTTTTTGAGAATGGATCCTCATTGGTTAAAATTTTAGTACCTGCTCCAATTGGCTAGAAATGGTAGGCAGGCATCCTTGGGCGAAGCAAGGCAGGGAGTCAGGACAAGCTGATGTGCTGGCCCTCTTCGTAGCCGCTGCGGCCGGGCTATTTTACCCCATGCTCCCCTCAGCAGACTATGCAATGACTGCTGAGGAATGCCAGCATCAAGTCCTGGTACTGTTTCTTGTACAGGGAGAGGCAGCTCCCGCTCCTCTCCCCCTGATGGTGATGGAGGCAGAGGCAGCTCCAGCTCCTCTCCTTGTGAGGGTGGGGGAAGTGATACCAGCAGGCATTCATCGTCTGCCGGTGGAAAGGGACCCAGCAGGCATTCACCCACTGCTGGTGGGGGAAGTGATACCAGCAGGCATTCACCCTCTGCTGGTGGGGGAAGTGATACAAGCAGGCATTCACCCTCTGGTGGTGGACGGGAACCCAGCAGGCATTCACCTTCTGCTGGTGGACAGGGACCCAGCAGACATTCACCTTCTGCTGGTGGACAGGGACCCAGCAGGCATTCACCTTCTGCTGGTGGATAGGGACCCAGCAGGCATTCACCTTCTGCTGGTGGAGGAGGCAGAGGCAGCTCCTGCTGCTCTGCTCCTGGCGGTGGAGATGGCGGAGGCAGAGGCAGTTCCTGTTGCTCCGCTCCTGCTGATGGAGGTGGCGGAGGCGTGTATTCTCCTGGTGGTGGAGGTGGGAGCGGCGTGTAGTCTACCCTTATTACAGGGGACTGGTGTGGCTCTGTCTCTCTTGCAGGGGACTGGTGCGGCTCTGGAGACAGCGGTCGACCTCTCCCTCTGGTGCTGGAGACGGCTCCTTTCCCTCTGGAGGCAACACCAGCAGGCATTCTTCCCCTGCTGGTGGAGACTGGGGCGGTGGACGCTCTGCCTTGGTCTTCCCCTTTCCCATTCTCTGCCTCCTCCTCACCTTCCCCCCCTGGCCAGTTCCATCTCCTGCCATGGAGGGGGCAGGTCGGGTGCTTTATGCCCAACCTCGCCAACAGCAACGCACCACTCCTCTCCTTTGAGGCAGGTTTCCTGATCCACCTGCGGCGATGGTATGGCCTTCAGATGGATCCACTCCTCCGTGGTCTCTACCTCACCCCAATCGAAGGCCTGCACAAAAAGAGGGTCTTCATATGGGCACACATCACGGTGCCCATACTCCAGACAGGCGTGGCACCATGTAGCCCCTCCTTCTTTCAACTGCCTCTGGTGCTCATGCCACCTCTTCATGTGCTCCTCCACTTTATCCATTTTTTTAATCCACATAAAAAAAAAAAACTCTTCTGGTCTCTGAATGGAGGCGCTGTCACAGAGATGGCCGAAGTGGGCGGCGTCAGAACCAGGAAGGAAATACACAGACAGGACAGATGAAGTGAAATGATGGGGACACTTCCTTGAGCCGGTTTATTGTTACAAAATAAAACAGGACAAAAACAGGACATGGCACATGAAGCCAAAATAAATAGACAAACAAATGGACTAACACTTACACAAAACATGGTGAGCAGATTGACAAACAAACACGGTGAGTTAAATAAACAAGTATCGTGCTGGTCCCACCAGCACGCAATAGCAATTATAATTCTAACTCTCCTACTCTCTCTCCTGTTCTCCACTCACCGAACACCCAACCCCGAGTGAGTAAAACGTGCATCTATATATACTGTTGTGCTGGGATTCAATTACTAATTAATTATTCACTTGAATCCCAGCACGTGAATTAATTATGTGCAACCTCGTGCTCACATATGAACTACTTTAAATGTACGTGAAGTGATGTACAATCCAGTGCCTAAATACAAATATACATTTTAAACGCTGGTGTTACACAGACCCGTTTATATCCTGTGTACCAATGACTATACACCAACATTTAACAAACCACACGCAACATAACAGATAATATACACAGGGGCGGGCACTTTGTCACACTCATGTATTTACATGAAGAGCTTTTGAGATAACTTGCTATATTTTAGTCAAATACACATTACCATGTTTAGAATGATGGTCTAAGGTATAAACAGGCTGTTAGACATATATAGGGCTGTTTAAACTCCTTTCGCGTCTTTTTGTGTTACAGTTCTATGCTACTAGAATGATGCCATTATTAGCTTATTTAGTACACATCAGAAGGCTTGTTTCTGAGTGATAGTTCTGTCTTTAATATTTCTGTATTTCTGTATAATGCTACTATGAAACTTATCGTGTCCAGTTTTGGGTGTTCATCAATAATTCCTCAATCTCTTGAACGTCAATAATATTCTTTTTTTGTGATCAAATTTAACGTCAATGATATTCTGAACTGGAACTTATTACATTAAAGTATATTTCAAATTATAAACTAACCTATTGTTCCTAATTGAAAACAACAGAGCCCTTCAAAAGGTAACTAACACAGATGAATAACAGCCTAAAATGTAAACTTTTTAACTCTCTAACTCAAAGCAGAGGTCATTGCTTGTATTGATAGATATTGCTATTTCTGAAACAAGTAACTAAATGAGGGACATGTTTTGTCCATTATTTGTTTTACAGGAGAACATTGTTACAACACAAGGATCAGCTAAATAAGCTTCCATTATGCTATTTATTTGTTTGGATCCAGTTTTGTTTTACCTTTTAAATAAAGATATAACTGAATATTATTAAGTACTTTTTGCAGCAGTTTGAAAGCATGCAAGATAACGAAAGCAAAACACAAACTCTAAAATATATTATATTGTTTCTTTATTTTAAATTTTTCCGAAAAGAAAAGAAAAAAAAAGAAAGCACAACGTTCTCTCTCAACAATCAGTTGTTAACGCCCTCTCCTACTTTTGTCATCACTGTATAGTGGTCAAATAAAAAAGAGTCACTCAGTGGACAGCCCCAACCAAAGAAAGTGTAAAGAATAGCATTCCCTTGAAGTGGGATCATTACTGCTCACTCGAGCATTCCTTTATGAAATCATCAAGTAAATCTCCATAGAATGCCACTGCTGTTGACAATGGTCCCAGAGTTCTAATTGTCCTTTTTAACACTTTATGAGGTTCTGGATTAAGATTACAGCCAGTATATCCTTGTGACTCGGCTTCATGAAGGTCATTTCACAAATGAACGTGTCTGCCTCTAATGTTAATGCACTTCTTGAGAGAAAAAAACAAAAGTATTTCTGTGGGTTGGTTATAGATCTGGTTCACAGTCAATTCTATTTTACGACATTACACTTATAATAAATAACCAATTATTTTTTGCCTTTAAAGGACATAATTAGATAGCTTTTATATCCCAGAAGCTAAAGCAAATTACCAAAAATACTTTTAAAAAATAAATTACATGTTTACCATACTGTGAGCGTAATACATAAATAAATGATAATATTTACTGGAATTATTGTATTGCCTTAATGTCCTTTACTCCGCACACATATTAATGTCCTTACGTTTACTGTAGTTAAGACACCTTGAATAATCAAACATTATTTAATTTTTTTTTGTATTTTTGTTTTAACTGTGGAATTTAGAAAATATCACAAAATTAAAAAATGACTTCCATCATAGTGCTCTGTCAGGATTTGTGGTTGCTGAACTTTAATTTAGCCATGACTTCTTAGCCAGTTTTAGTTTAATTATGAAATGCTGCTTACGCTACTGTACGTATAAAGATATAGTGAGTAGGCTGTAAATAATGTGCTCAACCAATTAATAGTTACTGTTTGATGTGCCCATTATTGTGGTGGGGAAAGAAAACACTAATAAAAGAATCATTCTAAGTGTGTCAAAAGAATGGGATACAGATATTTTAATCCTCTTTCCACCACCTTATCCCATCAAAGACCTCCTCTATCCAGTACTTTTTACACATGGAAATTCGGCCAGGGGTTCCAAAAGACGGAAATGTTTCTTGCTGGGTCCCTCATAGATCCCTCAAGAAGTTATAATCTCAGCACCTAACTTGAACTCCCCACATTTAGCGCTCTGCGCACAGATGCTAATCTGCATGGGCTGTGTTTGTCTGAGCAAACAGTTTCTGGGTGAAAAGTGGCTATTGTTTCCACACGCTGAAATCTGTCTGGTGTTCTGAGCAAACACAGATGAATTTTTTCTACAAAGAGCTAATGTATGAGAAGGACATGCTGTGCACAGTTTTATCCACTTAAATATCTGCTTGCTAATGATAGCACACAGCAACTGTTGAAGTAAAATGGCACACTGTCACAAAGACGGCCGAAGTGGGTGGCGTCAGAACCAGGAAAAGTAATGCAATACACAAAACACAGGACGGATGAAATGAAGTGATGAAGACGCCTGTTGGCGCCGGTTTAATACAAAATAAAAGGTTTACACAAATACGAAAAACACAGGACACGGCACTCTACGCCAAAATAAATAGACAAACGAAAACAGACTAAACTTAACAAAACGGTGCACGGACAGACACTGACAAACACGGTGAGCGGATACTTTCTCCTCTTATTATTATTATTATTATTATTATTATTATTATTATTACTACTACTACTAATTTCCTCCGTCTCCAATCCCGTTCTCCGCTCACTGAACACCCAACCCCAGTATGTGACAACGTGCATCTATATATACTATTGTGCTGGGATTCAATTACCAATTAATTATTCACTTGAATCCCAGCACGTGAATTAATAAAGTGCAATTCCCCGTGCTCACATATTACTACAGTTTACTTGCACGTGAAGTGCTGTGCAATCCTCGTGCCTAAATACACATATACATTTTTAAACACTCGTGTTACACAGACCCGTTTATATCCCGTGTACCAATGTCTATACACCAACATTTAAACACACCACACGCAACACATAACAGATAATATACACAGGGGCGGGCACTTTGTTACACACACCCAGCACGCTTTGCTACAAACATAATTCTTATAAAATTAGATTGTTTTCTTCCTTCTGTTACCAGAAATTACGAAGGAGGCATTGCTAAGGAGGCCAAATACGAACCTAAAGCAATTCATTATCCAATATATTACATTCAGTTTTCAAACAATAAATACATTTTCATTTAAAAAATCACTTACAGCTTTTACTCGGGTGGCTGTTGTTATTATTGTTATTCATATTATTAATATTAATGATATGTAAATCCTCCCGAAATATCCCCATTGTGACACAGTAGAAATACCAGGAGGTTTACATTTCCAGCTTTAGTTTTTGTGCAATGTAGGACAGTTTAGGACATGCCTTTTCTAAGAATTTAGGAAGTAAGACAATAAAATAAAATAAAAAAATAAAGATATGCATATTCAAATTTGGACCTTGAAAAACTAAAATGTGTAGCATAATGTTTTTTTTTTCATTTATAAGTTTACATAAATGTTCTTTTCATCTCACACTTATTGTGGGTGTTAGATTGAGCCTGGGGCCTTGTCCTAGGCAGCAACCCGTGGTGTTGCAATTTCACATCTCTGAGACACTGAGAAAACAGCAGGAGGCCACACTCTGGGCCTGGGGTCTCCCGAGCAACCGCAAGCAGAGCATACTGTAATTCAATTGATACACAAACTCTGAGCTCTTTCTCCTAAGATTTGTCAAGGCCTACATGGCTTGGGAACTATTGTGAAGCCATGACCTTTGACCAGCTAGAGAAAATAAGCATTGGTGTAAATCTAGCCATTAAGTTGGACCTATTTCTCCCCCATTCAACTCCATCTCCTTCAACCCCCTCTGCCTGCCCAGTGTATGCCCCGTTTAACATTCAGTCCACAGACCCTGTCTGAGAAAAGGCACCACACATCTGTCATGCTCTCTGTGTCTCAGCCCTGACAAGGAGACCTAAATAGAGAGGTAAAATGCTGTTATTCAGCCAGAAGAATTGCTTTGTGTGGGTACATTGTGACACGGCCCTGAGCTTACTGGGAGACACAGTGTCATGGGAAAGATAAGCAGGAGTGACCCACCAAGTTTGCAGATGTCTCAATCCAGGCTGACCACGTCTTTACAAAGTACAGAAACTGATTGCTGATGAACTGCTAAGCTTCTCTATACAAAACAAAAAAAAAAAAAAATGAAATAACTCCAAATACACTTCTCATACAAAACATTTGTCTCATTTTAGAACAAAGTTTTTCTATAAGTTTACTGCACATCTGAGTGTGTGTAAACATACAGTAAATCATATACTTTAACATTTGAGGTAGCACTTTTAGGTTAGGTTTTCTTTACACATTTTGTATTTTTCATTGAAAGCTGAATAGCTCACATCTTTTGTAAATTAATAATAAATCTAGATAGATAGATAGATAGATAGATAGATAGATGGGCTGAGTTACAGGAAAATTATTTTATCTGGGGTTATTGTGACGTCATAAATTACGAGACTGAAGGTCACAGAAACCCGAGATGGAATTGTTTTCCTGTAACTCACTGCAGAGGCCCATCTGTTATTTTTTATAATACAGGGATACCCTTGTGATTCTAATATTAAAGAAGACGAGGTTCAGCAGTACTGTTCGTTTTTTGTTTTTTTTTTATCCGTTGGTGTTTCAGCTTTATTTGGATAATTGCCTTTACCTTGTTTTAATTCCCCATTCCTCTACAGTTTCTCTGAGATATGAATGTACCAGCTTTACATCATTTTTTTTAACATATTCACATTTTATTAATCATTAATGAACATTTATGTACTATGGGTGTTGTCGAGTGATTGAAAACGAGACATTTTGTATTTGAATTGAAAGTGATGGTCTCGAGGAGTCAAACAGGTCGAAGTTCAAGTATATTTTCCTCTAGAGGAATTATCACTTTTTGACATCACTAATGTGGTATTATACCTTTTTTTAGAATGGCTCAGCATGCAAATATAGCCTTTATTCATAAAAAGCCCTTCAAGATATTGATGTAGAAACATTTGAGTTGCTATTTTATAGTCCTTTTTTATATTGTCATATTGGAAGCATTTTGTCCCACATTTAACATTAACATAACATAACTGATATAATCATTATAATAATCTGAATCATAATAATAATGAATTATTTACTTATGCATTTGTATATGATCTACATTTATTCATAACCTTCATTGTGTAACCCAGGTTAATACATATGTTTACTTTGACTTGTATGCTGGATAGGGTTTGTTTTTTGAACACTGCTCTGTAAGCAATGTGTTAAAAACAATCCTATTAGAATCATAGGAAACTCAAAACAAATATTAAAGGGGTATCATTCAATAAAAATTATACATAAAACGTTCATCTAACCAATTGTACCCAGGGTTCATTGTAATAATACTACGATAACTACTGTACAAACAAGTGGAGTGCGTTCAGTAATAAAACAATAAGATTAATATCACCTGTACTCCAGAGGGAATAGCAGTGTTCAGTCTACATTACTTACTTGAGCTTAAAGAGTAAGCAGCGGGATTCTGAGAAACATACCGTTGTACGGCCCCCCGTGTTGCTGCAACTGTTTAAATAACGCACCTGTAATTTTTCTTTTCACTGTTAACATCCTTGACAACATTTTACACTTATTACTTCTGTGTCTACGCTCTTTTCAAAATGTCTACTGTAGCGCAGTGATGGTGCAAGGATTATTGCCCACATTGTCAAACAGGTAACACAGCAACAATGATCCATGATGTGGTACTGAACAGAAAAGTCAGAGCACCTATTATGTTTCTTGCAGTGATTCAGAGCAGTGGTTCCTAGACCCCCCTGTGCCTGCTGGTTTTCATTCCAAATGAGCTCTCAGTTACTTAACTAGACCCTTTATTGAGCTGATCGTTTGCTTAATTAGTCCTTTTTAATTGTTTTCAGCTCGTAAACAGTTGCAGATTTCAAGTTAGCTATAACATTTTATCAGTAACTTGAACTCTACAACTTGAGAGCTGAAAACAATAGAAAACTGAGTTACTTGTTTAATAATAATTCTGTATGTGTTTAATAATTAAAATTAAACTTCCTGGAACATGGCTATTTTATGTTTTATTTATTTATTTATTATCTTGGAAGTGCCCAATAGTCCCTATTGTTTTTTGATTAACACAGCCATTTTTAGAACCGATTAAAAATAAATAAATAAATAAATAAATAAATAAAAATAAATAAATAATAATAATAATAATAATAATAACATATACATTCTGCCCCACTTAAGTGTATATCTTTTAAGTGTATTTCCCGCTTAAATGTATTCAATTTTAAAATCCAAAACTACTACTGTTGCTACATTATAACATTTACCCTGTTTAAGTGTAATATTATAAGTGTATATTATTTTACTGCATAGCAGTGACACTTTATATACAGTTAAATGAGCATGTGCAATGCAATGTGACATAAACGGGCACAAGCCAGGTCTGGTATCAGGCAAGTGATTGCTTTCAAGGTATTCCCGCACTAAAATGGCAGCCAAAAAGAAGCAAAGGAGCTTACTCTGGCAGAAAAGTTAAAGTTTTGGAGCTCCTACAGGGTTCTAAAATCTCTCAAGCAGAGCTGGCAAAAATATTTGATGTGTCTCAACCGGTCATCTCCAGACTGATTAAGAAAAAAAGATGCTATTCCTTCTGAATGGGAGCACAATTCCAATCCAAAACAGAAACGTAAGTGAGAAGGAGAGGACAGTGACATTGACGCGGATCTACGACGATGGTTCCAAACAGCATGAACACAGAATGCTTCAATCACTGATGCAATTTTAACAGGAAAATAGGAGAACCTGGCAAGAAAAATGGAGTTTACCAACTTTACTGCAACAAGTGGATGGTTATGTCCTTGGAAAAAAAGGCATAACATAAAGTTCCAACTTACGAATGGAGAAAAAAATGATGCCGACTCCCCTGCTGCTGAAGACTGGGTAAGCACTACTCTTACTGCAATCCTTACTGATTCTGATGAAGACATTTACAGTTGTGATGAGCTGGCTCTGTGCTACAGAGCTGCTGCAGATGGCACCTTGGCATTCAAAAATGAATCAGCTGGCGGAAGCAAGAAGTGTAAAGACAGTGTGGCATTATAGCTTTGCTGCAATTTGATTGGAACCGACAAACGCAAAGTTATTTTGATTGGAAAGAGCAAAAACCCAAGATGTTTTATCCAGCTTTGCCTGTAATATATGCTGCCAATGCACACGTCTGGATGACCACTGTGCCTTTCAAAGTCCTGTAATATATGTTGTAAATGCACACGCCTGGATGACCGCTGTGCCTTTCAAAGTCCTGTAATATATGTTTTAAATGCACATGCCTGGATGATCGCTGTGCCTTTCAAAGTCCTGTAATATATGTTGTAAATGCACACGCCTGGATGACCACTGTGCCTTTCAAAGTCCTATAATATCTGTTGTAAATGCACACGCCTGGATGATCGCTGTGCCTTTCAAAGTCTGGCTGTTGAAATTTGATAGATGTGTGGGAGAAAAGCAACGTAAGATTGCACTTGTTTTGAATAACTGTGCTGCGCATCCCAGCCATGTTCCATTGGGAAATATCCATCTGATCTTTCTGCCTCCGAACACAACATATACTCCCTAATTCAACCATTGGATCAGGGGATAATCAAGATTGTCAAAGCCCTGTATTGCCGCTGTATTGTACATATAATGGGTCCCGAGACAATGCTGCATCCATTGTAAAAACTATTAATTTGGCTTAAGCAATATACCTGCTTGTACGTGCATGGGCAGATGTGAAGCAAAGCATCATTGTCAATTGCTTCAAAAAGGCAAAGTTTGTGAAGCAGACAATTTAAGTCTTACACGCACCAACCAATACCCAAGGAAGAAGTCACTTGACGGGATGACAGCACAAGATTTTGAAACATTAGTGCAATGTTGAGAATGAGCAATGCTTTGGCGAACTACTCGATGAAGGGATTGTCATAGAGCCTAAAGGAAATGCCGACATGCCACAAGAGGAAAAGGAAGATGCCCAACCTGAACCAAAACCTTGCAATGCACTGACTTCTCTACAAACCATTCACTATAGTTTGGAAATCATTGGAGTCAGTGAGAAAATCTACAAGCATTTGTATCAGATAGAGGACACTATTGAAAAGGGCATGGTGCAAAGATGACAACAAAAGAAAATTAGCGATATGTTCAAGCAAGAAAATTAAAGAGTAATTCTTCTTCTTCTTCTTCTTCTTCTTCTTCTTCTTCTTCTTCTTCTTCTTCTTCTTATCTGTATGCTTTGGAGACACTTTTTGTGTATCGTATCATATTTTTTATGCCAATTTAAAATTATTATCATCTTTTTTTTATTTTTTGCAACTTTTGTTTTACCGTAAATCAGCCACATTAAGTGGCAGTTAAATGGTTAACAGACTGCTGTAAAGGACTATGATGTGTAAAATGAACCAAACCTTTATCCACAATAATTTCTGTTCAAATTTCAATTATTCTAAAATGGCATGTAGATTCATATTTAATTATAGTGAAGTACTGCAATTAATTGTCAGCCTGACTTATTGTGATTAAGTGATTAATGAAATGGTAAACACATCGGTCTTGATTTTAAAAGTTTTGTGCGGGCGTAAACCCATAGAATGTCAATGAATCCTTGTGTTTGCATCACTTTACAAATCCAGCCCGTAGGACTGTAGCATAATGTTTTCTGTTATTGGTACAGATATTTGATTAGGAAATCAACAACCTGCTTAAGTGTATATTCTGTTTAAGTGTATAAATATTGATGAAAAATAGGCTGTTTACTGTATATAAAAACACAATGTTTCATTTTAAAATGATTGTTTAATCCTATGTAGCCTGCTCATCATTAAATCTCGCTACAGTGTGAACTGCATTCACTTGGGGGAAAAAAAATACTCAGCCTTGCATTGAAAACAAAAAACTATTTGCAGCCAACACTGTAGCAAAAAGTTTAGCGGATTAAGCTTATCTTTTTGTAGACAATACAGCATATTTTCTGAGTTTGCATAAAAAATGCATGAACATTTCAAACAATCACAGACTATGCCATCATTTGGCAAACAGAAATCCAAGCTCACTCAATGTATTAGTTATGCTTACATGACACAGATAAGAATTCATTTTGTGTTCTACAGTGATATTGACTGACCGCAATTGTTTTTGTGGCATTGTTGCAATTTTCATTGGCTAGTACGTGATTTTTAAAAGAAAGATCGTTTGGGATCACATCTCGGGTTCAGTCAAGTTCGGTAGCATTTGTTATTTAGGTTTTGTGTTTATGCCTCTGACAGCATGTCCGCTGACAGAACTGCCCTGGTTGGAGGAGCCAGCCTCACCAAGGTCAGCACTTCCGTTAACAGCATTGCCGCTGACAGCCTTGCCATTGCCAACATTGTCACTGACAACATGCCACCTGTGTGCCCCTTAATTCCTCTGTTCCTGGCCCAGGAAGATGCCAAGGCTTTTGGGATTTTAAGGTGGGAGGTGGCCTTTTGAGGGCATGTGTACTGCGCAAGGGGGGGGGGGGGGGGGGGGGTGAGATGTGTGACAGGGTACCCCCCGCCCTTGGTGGTATTTGGTTTATTTTGCATAATTTCGGTGGGACTTCTTCTGCCCTGCCACACCCACACTCACTGTTTACTAATTTAAAAATTAAGGATGGCTTTGTAAGTAACATTAACAAATACTCCACGTTTCTCAGTTGCTGCAGTTGCTACAGATGCTACTGTTATGTAAACAACAGCAGGCAGTGCGAGAGCTCTGTACAGTGTCATGGCATATAACACCTACTAGTACTGTAAAAAGGTTACCTCTTGCAAAGAAAAGGCAGTGCTCTGAGTGCCTAAAGAAAAATAACCGTTATGAAAGCTAATAAGAATATTTTGGTAATTTCCCATGCTTATATTATAGAAGTATCATGGTTTACTGTGTTCACCACAATTTGCTATGACTCTATCATTGTGTACCTCAGTAAACTTCAAGACAAGTATTATGAATATATTGAGAGGCAGCAAAGCCACTGACTCACTTTGGCCAAGTTGACCACCACCATAGCAACTAGTACCATAGCAACCCTGGGAAAAAATAAAATCATAATTTATATAATAGTTTTCTAACAAATAACAAATGCTGCAGGAATACCGATGATGGTAAGAACACTTCAGAACGAGAAGGCTAGCTGAAACATGTGTCTACTTCATCTTAATGAAGTTGAAGTTATGCAAGAGGCCCAGTATGGGACATATTTTGCTCTGAACCACAGCTCAGACAGTTGCTAAAGTTGGTGTGTCCAGTCTACTTCAAAGATTCCTGTGCATTATTTAGAACAGTTTACTTTCATTTTCTGGCCAAAATCCAAATCTTAACCTAGTTCAATTACATGAAACCATCCTTGGCCAATATTAATTCTGAAATATACAAAGAAGATCCTTTAAAACTTGAATTTACATTGCGATGGTCAGTTTCTGCAGAAAAACAATATTGCAGAATAGGGACGTCATCCCTAGCAATAAACTTTAAAGCGTGTGACAGCCGAGCACAAAAAGCACACCTCATTCATGGAGAGGGAATGGCTTCATACTAATGAGAGTGCTGACCCTCTCTTTCATGCAGGAGTTAATGGCCAGGGCCAAGCCAGGAAGAAGCCTGTGAAAATGAGACTGTGAAAAATCACCCTCTCTGGGGTGATTTTAAAACAAAGACTTCATTGAACCCTGAGCTTTCTGCACCCCGCGGCTCTGTAGTGCCCAGCAGTGCCAGGGCATCATGTGTCAGTGAGGGGTGGGTGACATACTGCAGGGAGCTGCTTGTGTTTAGAAATGTCTTTGTCAATATAGCTCTGGTGACAACTGACTGCAAATTCATAGGGATGTAAATATTAGATTGTATTAGGAATATCAATAGGAATAGCACATAGTGAATGTCCCAGTTATATATTGTGCCAATTGCTTCTAAACATCAGTAACAAATTAATGATGATATTTTGGAATTGTAGTAATACACTTTTTCCTGTAAATACATACTTCATCAGATGGCAACGTTATGTAATGTTATGTTAGTCTACTTATTGGGGTGCTCTTGTAAATGTATGTTAATGTTTACATTTCTTTATTAAAATGTATTAAATTCAGTAACATCTGTATTTCTGGTCATCTGAACTAAGTGGTTGTCTGATCAAACTATATATCTGGGGTCCCATGAACTATTAAGTAATTCAAGTAATCCAAGAGTCTCATTGGAGACCAGTTAATTCTGAATATAGAAAGCCAAACGGTGGTTAGGAAGGGAACTCATTTTTAATCAGTCAATCAAATCAAGCTTATTAAGTGTTGATAACCAGACAATTGACAGTCAAAATAGCAATACCTTATCGCTAACAACGTAATTATTGTCCAATGATCATCAGGGAAGGGATTTAAATCTCACCTGATCCACTGCCTCCCTGCTGTGAGTTAATTTACCTCCTCCTCTGTTTTTTTGGCTTCGTCTAAAGGGGGGGGGGGGGGTATGCATTACTACTGAATATGCATTACTACTAAAAATAGTAGACACACTCTCCTTCTCCCCTGATATCAATAACTTTCACAGTTTCTGGTTAATATCCCTCTCAGGGATTTGTGACTCTCATTTCAGTGTGGCACTTTATTGTATGAATGGATCAGGTATTACAACACACAGAAACAGACACAAATGTTTAGGTTTTTCAGGTCATTATATTGCCTCCGATAAGAATAAAACTTATGTTTCGCAACTCCTAAACATAAAACAGTTCCCACAGGATCAATGTTGTGTGGAAATAAGAAATATCTTGTTTGTCACTTTTGTTTACTTCTGTCTGTTAAACATTAAAAAGATCCAGAAGGTTCATATTTTAATGGTTTTAAAGACTGTGATATTTAAATCCACTACTGTATACATGAACCACACTGACCTCGCTGTATTTGAGAGGAATCTTACATTTTGTCCTGTACTGGATAGAAGAACAGCTCCTCCGTTACCTCTAAACACAACAGTAGCTTGACAGACAATCGAACCACACCTGGTTTTCCTGGCTTGACTCCATACATCCCCTGCTGTTTGGACTATATGATTATGTTTACTAAAGAAGGATAAACTATTTTTGTAGCACAAAAGACACTTTGATGGCTGGGGGCAAAAATGTCCAGCATTGATAAATTCATTTTTACAAATTGCTCCTGCTTGCTGCTGAAGAATTACCATAGACCACCTCTGTTTCCAGGCCAAAGGTTTTTCATAATAGTTTGAGGTCACCTTGAAAGATTAATAACCCATATTAAAGAATGTGTTTGTATTTGTCAATGATGAATAGTACAGTGTTTGAATCTAATGGCAGAACAAATTCTATTTTATTAACAATTAACAAATTAACAAATATTTTTTTTAATACAAATACTGTAAATACAACACCTTTTATTAATTAAAATATTCATTAAAACTTGGTAAGGATATTTTTGACTAGATTTACTTGGTTTCCAAATTTTTTCAAGAGAACAAATCGGTTTTCATTAAGGTAAAGTAGACATAAATAGGGGGACAATTTTGGTAAAATGGATTTCATTGCCACAATAAGTTTGTCCAGTGGTCTTACCATTCTCTGAATGTCTGCAAGGTAATTTAGTTTCCTACCAGAAAAAGCAGTGTACTATTTTTATTAGCAGAGATTTGCTGAACACAATTTAGTAAACTTTGAAAAGCATAAAACATAAAATCACAGTAAAACTAAATATCTATTAGATCATCTTTCTTTATTTCCCTTTTCCGATAACAAGTGTCTCTAATTAATGTGTAGTTACATAATTGTTACATAGTACATATATGTGTACTTACACATAATTAGAATGTTCTTATTCATAGTTGCAATGTACTTAACATGTACAACTTTTTGTACAATATATGTAAGTACACAATTGTATCAGAAAAGGGTTTGGGTTAATGTTAGGTTTAAGGGGTTAGGTTCAGGGTTTAGAGTTTTGAGTAAGGGTTAGGGTTAGGATTAGTGTTATACAATGCAAAAAGATTTACTCATTACGTATATTGTAACTATGCATGATAACATTATAGCCCCTCATCAATAACAATAGTCTTCCCTCGGGTTTCTTCTCTACACTGTAAAAAATGTCCGTAAATTCAAAGGTAAAATTATAGTAAACAGTGAAGGTAAATTGCCTTCTCTTGTAAAATGACAATTTACCTTAAATTTAACAGCAAATTACCTTCATACTAAAAAGAAGAAAATATGTTTATTTTTACAGAACATTTCCTTTAAAAAAAAAACAGGTTTTTTACATTAAAGTAAAAACAGATATTTTCCATTGTTTTAACAGACCACATTTCTTTTAAAAAAAACATGGGTAGCGTTGACAGTTAAATACCGTAGATATTACGTCTAATTACGATAAAACTGGAATCCCAGAATCCATTGCAGGGCTGATTGCAAATAGTAGTGTTTTAACAGTGTTATTTGTGTTATTGTGTGTTAAATGTGATGTGCGGTTGCACAATTATATGTAAATTTTCATGTCCTTTGTGTTCCCTCACCATTATATGTGTTTTGTTCATATTTTGTGTGGTCACCATCTTGTGGTAGGTCAGATCATGGAGTGGGCTAGCCTTCGATTCCCTGTATTTGTTTTTCTGTTCACTGCTGAGTTCAATGCTGGCAGTATCTAGCCTATGCAGTAAATCCGTGGCGCGATTATTGCTGTGGTGGCTCTGTAATGTATATAAACTCTTTTTATTAAGAGTTGATTTGTAATAACATTATTTATACGGTAATTCGCTCACCAGATAACATTTTTTTTTACTGTACAAATGACGGTTATCAAGAAAGTCTTACCGTAATATGATGTACTGTGATACTATTTTTTATACGGTATATTACTGGCAACCCAGCTGCCAGTTTTTTTTACCGTAAAATCAATAGTTTTTTTTTTACAGTGTAGCCCTCCTCTCCAGTCTGTAGTTACTATTTAGATAGTGTATATCCAGGGGAGAATCCTGTAACATTCTTTTGGGGAGGGTATTATTTTCCAGTCAGTTCCCTGAGTTATATACAGTACATTTAGTTTTTGTTTTGATGAACCAGACTAATCAAGAGTTTCCCTTCTACATCAGTGAGCTTTTTCTGTGGTGTCCCCGGGTCACTCTTGTTGCTCCTGATATTGATTTTGGTTTAAAAAGGCTCTAATATTGTGCCTTGACTTGTATATGCATGTAGGTGTTTGGAACTATGAATATGCAATATATTGACAATATTGCAAAGCTCAGTGTTCCCAATAATGACCCATGATTTAAAAAGTGCTAAATCCACCAGTCTGAATCAATGCATTAAAGGAAGGCTTCCCCGTCTTCTTATTAGCTTTTTTTATTAACAATTAATTATAATTTAAAATGATGAAGAAGAGACCAAGTACAAGGTATTGATTAGCACATACCCTACACCTGCTCTGCACCATTTGCTTCCTTCCTAATTAGCGTGAACACTTTAAAGAAAATCTCTGCTGAGCTGTAAAGATCCACAGTCTGTTATTGCTGGAGCTGCCCTCTTCTATCAGTTAACCTGCTGACTGATTACATAAAGCCAATGTTGGTCTACATAATTTTGTATTGTGTCTCACTGATAAGTCTGATTTGCAATCAGACCACCCTGCTCCTGTGCAAATCCCTCCTATGGAGCCAGCATCGTCACTGTTTGTCCAGGTCCTTGATAAGAAACAAGAGGTACAAGGCGGCCACGCTGTGAGCAAAAATGAGTCTTCGGCTAGATTCTTTCTGTAACACAAGGAGCAGGCATGGTAATGGAACACCTAAACCTAACAGGTCAGTCGGTCATGTTATATGCTGTATTTATAGTGATACATTTTTAAAAAGGAATTTTAAATGTATTTTAAGCCATTCAAACTCTTTGATACACAGAGTCTAATATTAGGGTTTACTCAATGAACATCATTTTGAAGCCTAAAAAAGGGGTTGCTGTTGTGACACAAGTAGTAACACAGCAACAGCAAAGCAGAGCAGGGTAGAAAGGCCCCAAGGAAAGCGAAAATGTTTCAGAACTCTTGTTAGCGATTAAACATGAATGAAAACATGTGACAGGTGATACTGATAACGTAGTGTGTAAGATGGTAACCAGAAAGAAAAAACATATAGCAGATTGTTTTACTTTTCATTCTGGTTAGATTCTGGTTCATAATTCCTTCAGGGGATCTCTGTTGCTTTTGTAGTTTCTGTCCCAGGGGTTTCTTCCCTTAACCTCTGCCTACCGCCTTCTGCCTTCTCTGCTTTAACCCAACTTTCTTATTTGTTGCAGCAGGCTGGCCCCTGAGGCTGCTGGAGCTGTGCATGTAATGTTATATCCTGTTGAGCTAGAAGGGGAAAAAAATCATAGATTTATAGAGCTAAAGGGGAAAGCTGGTGGCAGTCCTGTATCATTGATTAGACTCGGAGGAAAAGCAGCCCTTTGTTTGTTCTGCATTTATAACTTCCTCAAGAAAGAAGTTGTTAAAAGAAGAGAGCCACAGTCCTTAAATTATAGGTTGGGATCCAGTTTTATGATGTGTGTCAGGGAGCATACAGTTCAGTGGGACAGTATACCTCTATTTACTGGATGAAATATTCAATAAAACTTGTATTCATTTTGATCTTGAAGCATACTTCTATCAGTTAAGAAGTTTTAATATATAGACCTGGTTACTGACATACTGTTTGAGACAATAGTGAATGTTAATGTGACTTTTATCTGTTAATGTCAAAGGAGAACCTTTTTTTTGTAGAAAGAATATACAAACTTTCCAAAGTCTCCACATTTTGTGTACATTGCATGTTTTTTTTTTTTTTTTTTTTTTTATCCCCTCACAAAATTGTTAAAATTGCACACTGGAGTAAACATTTGTTTAATCTATAGCTGAATGAAATAACACACATGTAAACACTTGAAAATAGGTTGTTTTGAATTGGTATTTGGGGTCCAGCAATACCTGCTATATATTAAGTGTCCAGCAGATGGTGGTGGTGTACATACCTACTGATTGTAATTAAGTTTAATTTGGTTTTATTCTCTGAAAAGAAAACACTGACCACAAGTAACAAATGGTTTGCCTGCCTAAAAGCTAGAGGTCATCCAATTAACTTCAATGTATATTTGTATATCTTATTTGTACACTGACTACAACGAGGCAGTGCCTGCAGGCACAATGAAGGCATCCCCTCACAGAGAGCGAACATCAGTCCAGACCTGAACACCCTCTGTGCCAATCAGTCTTAGCCTCTCTTGAGCACATGCTGCTAATTGTGTTGAATTGTTTGATGGTTTTGTTATGTGGGCTAAACCAAAACCTATTTCAAAAGAGTTAGATTCAAACCCAGCTTCTCGCTGCATTTCTAATTTTATTCTCAACCAGATAATAAATAAATAAATTAATAACTGTTGTGCAAGACTGATTTCAGAAACGCTTTCCACTGAGTTAAAGCATTACAACCCGCAATGGATACTTCACTCTATTAGAATCTGTAATACGGTTCTTTCTCCCATCTCCTTAGTACGCAGGTTGATAAACCAGCTCACATAGGTATGGTTCCAGCTGGTGTTCAAGACGTATATATTTTAACATCCCAAATTAACTAATGGAGCTATGGGTTACAAAGAATTAACCTCTCCTCAGCCTTTTAACCTACACTAATCCTATAACCGCTGGTGTATATTACCTGAGCTGAAAGCTATGCTAGAGGTATGATAACACCACATTTAGAAGCCTGGTCTTTTAATTATGAATTGATGTGCTGTCAATTTAGAGACAGATGTTACTGTCCCTTTCCTTCTAAGAGGGATCAATATTCTCACCTCTTTGAAGCTGGAAGCTGTGATTACTTTACAGTATAAACTGCATCAAAAAATTCCTTTCTGTTAGCGTAACACATGCCAGTATATTATTATTATTATTATTATTATTATTATTATTATTATTATTATTATTACTATACTGATTGTATTATTATTATTACTATGCTGATTGTAGTAGAGCTCTAATTTCACACTGGCATTTGGAAAGCCATTAATCAGAATGCCTTTTGCCTATTACTATACTGGGTTTGACTCAGACCAAAGTCGTAGGTTATTACAAAGTACTCAATCATGAACTTCTTTAGTCTTACTGACAGAATCGAAATCGTTTGAGTGAATATGGTTTTAATAAGACACAGGAATACCAGAACACTTTAATGAAATTGCTTCACAGTTTGCACGAGAGCAGCTGGCAGAAGGTCTTTTTAAAGCCAAGGCATTTCTTTATAATCTCAGCATGAGTGGCTGAGGCATTAAGCTGAGGTATTCATCTGAATTACACAGGTTCATACCAAATGGGCTCAGCAGACAACTTTATGAAGACTCACAAGTGAAAATTGAAACAGCACGCACAGACACATTTTGTGACCTGTACCAGCCGAGACCAGAGTGACAGGTTATTCGTCTGGATTCATTGAGTAGTAAGATGACAGGGGGTCGACCAATAGAAGTTAACCCCCACCTCTATGGGCTTTTGTTTGTTATCGCCTTGAAATAGCCAAAGCATCGGTTTACATCCAGTTGCAACAGCCAATGCCACTGCTGCTCCTCCAAATTCTTCCCATGTTTCTGTTTGGGTTCACTGTACAACTTGAGTATCAATGTCTCCCTGAGTTGCTGAAAAACATTAAATGCGACCAAAAGTCACTTAAAACTGAGTGAATCCAGTAAATAGACTTAAAATTGCAACCAATTTCCTAATCAAATATCATCAAGGTAACAACTGATGATTATCGATGGATTGAGAATGCTTTATTATTCAAAATCAAGAATTTTAAAAAATGCAGGTGTGTATTATTATACTGTATTCTTCAGGAAAGCCTTGCATGTGCTAATAATATATATGTGAGGATTCAAATAAGGCACCAAAGCGATTAATCATCCAATGAATGTTTAACTGAGGCTCGCAAAACAAAAGCCATGTTGATCAAAAATTGATTATTCCCAAAGGCGGCCAAGGGGTGGGGACAATTTACCTCTACAAGTGAATTTACCATAAAAGTGAAAAATTTCCTCAACCTAGTGCAGTACTAGATATTCTGTTTTAAAATGACATGGTGAATTGCTAAAACATAGAATTCTTTCAAAACTATCCGAAACTTATATAATGAATGGACGTGCATGGCATGGTAAATTGTATTAGCTATTCATGGGACAGGAGCTTGGGTTGCATGAAGGAAGAACCTTGGGAGTTTAAATGTGAGAAAAGTGCTTGTGACTTGGAAATGAGGACAGGGTCTCAGCGGTAAGGCCGGACCAACCAGCTTCCAAGGCTGGATAGCAAGCTTCGCTTCTCACCAAAGGAAAATGGAAGAATTGAAAAGATGAAACGGTCAAGAGGTCTCCCCGGCTTACAAGGGTCGCCTTTGCTGAGGGAGGTTAGCACGGCCAGACTTCCAACGCAAGCAGTGAGCTTCACGCCCCTCGTGGGGAGACCGAAAAGCTGGAAAAAGAAAAAAGGCTAGGGGCCACCACCTGCCCCCTGGCTCTCAGAGAGCTGTCTCTGAGGATTTATTTGAAAACTACACATCCGAGAACCTAGAGTGGGGTTTCCCAACCCTGTTACTGGCGGTACACCGTCTGCTGGTTTCATTCCAACACAGCACTCAATTGCTTAATTGAACCCTTCATTTAACTAATAAAGTGATTAACTGGGCATTTTCCCATTATTTTCAAGCTCTTCGTTTGTTGATACGGTTCAATTAAGCAATTGAGCTCTGCGCTGGAATGAAAACCAGCAGAGACGGTGTGCCGCCAGGAACAGGGTTGGGAAACATTGCCCTAGAGTATATCTTGAATTGACGTACATGGCGCAGAAAATGTTGTTTGCTATAATCACGTTAGTATAGCTGTCTTTGAATGAAAATTAAATCAAGTTGACTGAAAAAAAAACTCATTCCAGAAGGTTTTTATTTTTGTCATGCTCAAATCTCTTAGGATTTCCTACAAATAGTACATTCCAATGAATATGTTGCACGAGAATTAACTGAAATGTGCATGGTGCCAGAGGTGAACCCAAAACCAAAATAGCAGTACCTTATTGTTAACAGCGTAATTACAGTCCAGTGATCGTCAGGGAAGGGATTTAAATCTTACCAATGCTGCTCCTTCAGTCCACAGGAAGAAATAGACAAGTCTTATTTACTCTGTTCTTTGATCTTTGTATGCTGCTGATTAAGTTTGAAATACACGTGTTTTTATGATCTGTTTTTACATCTTAATTGTCTTTCTGTAAATAGTAATTGTCTTGTTATTGTTTTCAAGGACCCCTTGTAAATTAGGACTTTATTAATTTATTTCAATATTTCTATGAATTTATTTAAAAATATATAGATTTTCTTCAACAAGAATTAATTTACCAATTCACATTTTATTTCTATAGTGAACCTTTAGTATCTTGTCAGAATGCTTTATGTATCTGTGTGCTGTGGCTTTGTTTGTGTTTGTGACCACATTTGTTGTCGATGCACTGTTGCTGTTGTCTTTGTCAGCATTTTTTGCCTTCTTAAAGACGTACTTCATAACATAAGAAGTGTCTAATGCTTGCCTATTGTGTGAGTTCATCACTTTCTGCTGCCTATAAAAAATTGTATCAGAAGGATGGTCTAGTGTGTTCTGGTTCAACTACACCACTGCTTTCCAGTGTAAATAAATACCTTAACTTATTAACTGGTTCATTATTTTTATTATGGATGATAAAGTTTAAGTTAAGGATGAACACTTGTTTTCTGTTTTTCTTTATAAACTAATTTATTTGACAGTGACACAAACTTCAGTTCATTAGCAAATAAATAAATAAACAGTTGGACCATGTGCTGCTTCCTTTAAAAGAATAATAATAATAATAATAATAATAATAATAATAATAATAATAATAATAGAGATGAAAGCAAGATACAAAACCTGGAAACATGTTGTCGAATTAAACTTCATATAAAAAATTAGAAGTCTAATCCAGCAACTGAAACTTTTTTTTAACAAGAATCAGTTGTTTTTTTCTAGGTAAAGGAGTTTCACGATGTTAAGAAGATAACGCCCTGCTCCATCATGTCAAGTGCATCTCCCACTTTTTTGTGTCTGGTCTGGAATATGTAATGCTGATGCCTTTAGATAGCATAATTTAAAAACCTATGCAAGGCAGGCTGATGAAAGGAATCCTCTCCCCCTCTCACTACAATCCTGTATAATGAAGCATCTGAAAGGGTTTGACACATGCACTGGGTAATCTGTCACACTAACCATTTTAATCATGCATTAGTAATGTTTTTAAACGTTATCTGAGTGTTAACTATGTGACCTTTGTATTAATCAAACTGCCACCTAGGTACGCAGCACTGTGTATATACCTGACCCAGCCCTATAAAACTCTCGCTTTGATAATAAAATACTTTAATGAAGGACTTAGCTGAATGTAATTGATGTTCAATGGGATTCTGCTGGCAGTAGCATCCCTATAATGGGTGCATAGTTTATAAATCAAACAGCACTCTTACTCATTTTCAAGAATGTCCTGAAAAGGGAGATCCACAGTGGTTTTCAACAGCTACGTCTGCAAGCTGCCTCGCAGTAGCTCAAATGAGCAACTGGCTGAAACTGTTGAAAGGAGTTTAAGTGCGTGTCCCAATGTGAATTCAGTTGTGCTGTGCAATTTGTCTTGAAATTTCTACGTAATGAACTTGACTGATTCTTTTTTTTTAAATGGTAGTTGAAAATGTAATTTGTTGCACACTGAAGAATCGCAGCAAATTACATTTACATGCAATTTCCTTTCAGTGCTTTTCTCAGAAGCTATATGAACAGATCAAAGCAGATGAAAGCATCGTGCCGTTTATCGCTTTCAGCACTTAGTAAATACATGTGTACTTTGCTACTTACACATAATTACAATGGTATTTTTCACCGCTGGTTTGTTTACGTCTGTCTGTGTCTGTGTAATCCTAGCCTGCGTGTGGGCATGTTCTGTGATTAGTTGTTACCCTGACTCAGACCCTGATGACTCGTTACTTGGACCCTGATGATTTGACCCTGATGACTCGGACCCTGATGACTCGGTCCCTGATGACTCGTAACTCGGACCCTGATGACTCGGACCGTGATGACTCGGTCCCTGATGATTCGTAACTCGGACCCTGATGACTCGGACTAGAACATTGATGACTCGGACCCTAATGACTCAGACCTTGATGAATCGTGACTCGGACCCAGACGACTCGGACCCTGATGACTCGGACCCTGACGACTCGGACCCTGACAACTACTCTGAACCTGGGCTACTGGCCCTGAGCCGGGTACGGAGCCTGAGCCCTGACCTTGACCTGAGCCCTCGGACCCTGACGAGTCTGGGACTACTGAGTACTGAGCCTAGGATCCTGAGCCTGGGACTACTAAGTACTAAGCCTGAGACTACTGGGACCCGGAGCTGATGTGTTCTATTAATATTATATATATATATATATATATATATATATATTATATATATATATATATATATATATATATAGATATATATATATATATATATATATTTTTTTTTCAGTATAATACCCTTCTACTATTTAACTTCAAAATGATTGTGAAAAGTTTGCTCATGATTACGCTGTATGCAATGCAGAGAATGCACATTAATAATTCCTTTTTAAATATTTTTATATGTCAATGTACTGTAAAAACAGAACTATCCGTCTTGTGTTGAATACATGAAAAAAAATCAAATGCTTTCTTTATAACTGCGGTTTGGAATTTTTCTGCTCTCTTTTATGCTATGTTGTTCTGTTTTCCCAAATTAACCTCAAATACCAGCGGCCAAATGATTACTTTCCAAGACCATTACAGTTTATTGAAATGAGCTGGAACACTGGGATTCCAAATTACCCACTGATGAGCAGACAGTAGTGAGGACTGCCAGTGCTTATGGCTTTGAGTCTAAAGCTTTTCCACTGAGAGCTGCAGTGGCAGTTAATAGGCAGGGTTTAGAAGCTGACATTCAAAATAACATGCGGCTGTTTGGACAGAAGACTTGTCTCTATCGGTTACCCCCACAGAGGCAGAGGCAGAGGCAGAGGCAGGAACTCGGCCATGGGAATAATTGTGGCTTAATCCCCTTTCTCTCAGGCCTGCACTGCTTTCTGTTTAATTCAATGCCATACACTGGCATTGACCCGTACACCAATCTGCCCCACCCAGTGGCATATTAACTTTTTTTTTTTATCTGCATTTTAATACAGGATGAGGTTTAAATGTTCAGTGGAGTCTTG